>NW_012027312.1:12642-17226 GCF_000956235.1 Wasmannia auropunctata
GGAGTTCAGACGTGTGCTCTTCCGATCTTTGAAAAATAAAGTAGTCTAATTTTTAATTATTTATATCTCGATTAATTTTGCAATAAGAAAAAAATCCTTTGACACAAAATTCTATCTCTCAAAGTACTGCCTTTGTGCAAAATTAAAAAAATTTCTAAGAGATGACTGATCCGCTTCACGTGGAATAGCCCATATACGTATGTATATATATATATATATATTTTACATATAAGAAGTTTATATATGCTGGATATATGAACTTCTTATATGCAAAAAATTTATAGTTTTAAATAAAAAATAATATTTTCATATATAAGCAAGAATATCATAATCTGCTTAGAGTTTTAATCTTGATTTGATTGAATTTGTATTAATGCAAATATCACTTGCATTCAATTAAAAACTAAAAATCTTCTAAGAAGATTGTTTCTTGTTTATATGACAATATCATTCTTGATTTAAGATTAACTTTTCTCCTGTGTACATATCTGCGATTAGTAGTACGCAGCATCGTCAAACGAAATAGAATTCAATTCTGTGATGTATTTCTCCTAAATAAAAAATTATATGGGGTAGAATAAAAAGTGCAGCATTATGAGACTCATCCGTGTTCTAATGAAAGAATTCCTCGAAAGCAAACTCCCAAAATTAAGTTCCAAGGTGAAAGTATTATAAATGAAATGTGTTTTTAAAAGTACAAACTTGTTTAAAAATTAATTCAAGGCCCTGATACTCTTGGAAGTTTAAAATTTTTCAGAATATATGAAGAATATTTCTCCGAATGTTACAATTATTCTGTATGTACAATATATATTCTTTGAATAATCTTAGAAGATTTAAAATATATACAAATATGAGTGGAGGAAGAGAATATATGTTTCTATTAGATTTAAAATACAAATATGAATGGAAGAAGAGAATATTTCTATTAACATTTAAATATTGGTTTTATTTTTTTACAAATATTTTGGAGTATCTTTGAAATATTACTTTGAAACTTCATGAACATTTCATGAATAGTCCGAAATATTTAATTCACTGAGTAATGTCAGTAATGCTAGAAATATTTATATGTAAATAGAATATTTACAAAGGACTTTGCACAAACCTTACACAAATTGAATTTCAATCGAATTGGATGAATTTTAGTATGTTTTAGTTCTTTTAACATTGATTAAAAGTGTTAATGGACACGAACAATTTTTTATTAAAGCCATTCGAAGTCTAAAAATTAAAACTCATTATTTTAACATTGTTTTCGCAGAAAACATGTAAAAAAATAATATTAACATATATATATATATATATTTATATACATAATAAGATATACCTAATTAAGCAATTAAATATTCTAGGTATATATTTCCATTAACTAAACATTTAAAAAAATTCACATTTTAAATCTAGAAACAGTTTTTGAGATAGGAGAAATTTTATTGTTTAACAATGTTAAAAAATTAATGAATTAATAGAATTAAGCAAGACAAAATTTAAAAGAAACAAACTAAAATAGATATTTTGTTACAAAAATTAACATATTCCTGCTTTAATATTTTAAAATTGCATTTTAAAAGATTTATCATACTCTGTTGAATATCTTCAGAGTATTATGTAAGTATTTGTAACTCATATCCATTTTTACGTTATGCTCTCTTAAAACATATATATCTATAAACAGAAAATCTTTGAAAAACCAATGACATATAGTAATTTTCTTCTTCATTGTATAATGACACTCGATCCCCAAAGGTTTGATATCATATCAAATAGTATGGTAATTTTTTATAAAAAAATGTACACAACTGCGATAGTCTTGATCTTGATATACATTATAGAAGGTTTATTTTTTAGTAATTTTGTAATTTAATAAGTAGTATCTTGTACTAATAACTTGTCAGAAACTATGAGAGACTATCACTTCTATTATTACTCAGAAGAGTGTTTTTGACAACATATGTCAAGGTCAAAGTATCATCAAAGTTTTGTCCCTAATGTAAAGGGTTTAACAAAATTATTAAACTTTAAATATCTCAGAAACTATAAGAGACCACCATCTAGTTAATTATTAAAAGTTACAAAATTACTCAGGAATGAACCTTTTGTTATAACATATATCAAAATCAAGATTATCGGAGTTGTGTAAGTTTTTCTATATAGAATTACCTTATTTTTACAGAGTTTGTGCGGAGTCTTTATGAAAAATTAAACTATTTTTAAAGTTAAAAAGTTAAAAAAGTGATGTTTCGAAGAAAAAAGTGACAATGATTCATTTGCAAATCCTTAATATCGTTTCATACATTTATAATAAAGTCTTTATAACTAGTGAATACATCATGGCAACCACCTCCTGGATATTATCCTAATAACATCGACCCTGGCTATCAACCTGGTTATCAACCTAGCTATCAAGGAAGCCATATCCCATCATATGGCTCTACACATTCCACCGCAATTATTGTTCCAGAAATTATTATAGTCGGCGGCTGTCCAGCATGCAGAGTATGCAAATTTTTTATTTATATATTTAAATATTATCTCTCTTATTCAGTTATGTTAAGAGTAAAATTAAAAGTTAATAACATTTAAATTAACGCAAAAAAGGTAGGTGTAATGGAGGATGATTACACATGCCTTGGCTTGCTTTGTGCAATTCTCTTCTTTCCTATTGGAATCATCTGTTGTCTGCTGTTAAGGACAAGACGCTGTTCAAATTGCGGAGCCTATTTCGATTAATTAAAAGTAAGTATTTATTACACACAAAAAACAGCATATGTAGTATAAATTTAAAGTATGATAAAAATGTTTAATAATCTCTAATGTTAAAAATAGTAAGGATCTGTATATTTAGTCAGTATAATATACATATTTTTATAACTAAATAAATTAAAATGCAAAGAAATTTGATATAAAAAAAGCTATAAATTAAATTTATAATTATAATAATAATTGAAAAACTGCTTATTTTTTATGTAAACTAAATTTTGTTACAGACCTAATTTCAGACCTATCTTATTAATATATTTGCTTTATATAATTACTTGATTGTTTATTTGTTTATAAGATAGCAATACGATTTTTTCTTGTTAATTGAAAAACACTGAAGAGAATTACAATAATATGACTGTAACGAAAAAAAGGAGTTTTTATTTAAGATTTTTATGTTGACCTTAACCGCGCTTTTCAAGATCAGCCAAAGCCCAAATAAATATTATCAGCTAATAGATTTTTTAAACCCTATAATTTTTGTTTGAAATATTTTTCCATAAAACCAATACTATCTGAAATAATTAGCCGTTCCGGAAATTTTGCCCTTTACTATATATTAATAGATTAAATTATTTTCTGAACTATTTTGGTAAATAATTATAATAATTTATAATAATATAATTTATAGTAATGATAAATATTTATAATTAAGCATATTTTTTAAAATCATATATCATTTGTAAAATATAATAAAAATACTATTTTATATATTTTTTAACAAATTATGTTTTTTATTTTATAGGGAAAAATCGTCCGATGTGTTACTTGATTTCCAACCACACATTTAAAAAACTCTGAAAAATGATATTATATCTATATTGTAATTATATTAATTATGAATTTTTTGTTAATGTAGTATTAAAAAGATATAGTTTCTTAATTATGAAGAGGAAAGGAAGACATAAAGGAGTTACACAAGTAATAAGTGTTCTAGATTTGCCTAATTACATTAGTGCAACTATTGAATTGTTGTATGAATCTAGTTGTATGAATATCACTAAATACCTATAAGTTTTGAAAATATGAAATATATTGTTAAAGTTGGACAAAAATTTAAATTAAAAATTAGAAATAATATAGCAGAGTAAGAAATTCAATTTTGTAAAATTGTCATTCTTAAAATATAAGTAAAATTTGTAATATTGATAAATTTTTAAAAATTTCTGTATGAATTAATATGATATTTTTCGCGACATTTGTTACGAAGAAGATAATGCTTCTCATAAAAATATACATTATGATATTGAACCTTTTCTAAATTATTATGTTTAGTTATAATCTCTTTTCCCTCTATAAACTAGAAGAAAATTATTCTATTAGAATGGATTTAATTAGATTCACTAAAAGAGGATAAAAAAAAATATATGTAAATATATGTAAATTAATGAATAAGTAATGTAATTTCAAAAAAATTAGGAGAAATTTTATAAATACTAAAATGTGATTAGACAAATATTAAAATAAAAAAAATAAAAAACGAACAATATGTCGAATAAGTGTATATAGAAAAAAGAAATTCCGTCTGCACATAATGTCAAATTTATATCATTTGTTAGAATCACGTGATATTATAATACTACTTATAGTCCGGGAGCTCATTGCAGGTTTTGTGGGTATCATAATATTCAGTTGGAGACCCATATTATTTTACTATTTTAGTGTTAGAGACAACAGGAGATCAATTGGCATACGTGTACAGTGGATGTATATACTTGTTAAAAACAATTTTTAAATAATTATTTGTATAACGAAAAAGCATTATAGTATTCAATTTGACAGTTGTACCAATCTGAAGAAAGAAAAAACCCGACGTACTAT
>NW_012027313.1:0-328 GCF_000956235.1 Wasmannia auropunctata
TCAGACGTGTGCTCTTCCGATCTGCTAAGCTAGCATAACTCAGATATACAGTATTGTTTCAATCGAGCAATTATAAAGCCGAATTAATGGACTTAGAATTCTTACGGTAAGGGCACGCTCAAGAGTAAAGTGCCCTTTATATCGTTGTTCTGTAGAATCCGAAGGTTGTGCTGACTTGTGCTAAGCTAGCACAACTCAGATATACAGTATTGTTTCAATCGAGCAATTATAAAGCCGAATTAATGGACTTAGAATTCTTACGGTAAGAGCACGCTCAAGAGTAAAGTGCCCTTTATATCGTTGTTCTGTAGAATCCGAAGGTTGTGCT
>NW_012027313.1:3698-20141 GCF_000956235.1 Wasmannia auropunctata
TACTTTATTTATTAATATTATTTTAATTTGGAGCCTTGACTTTGAATTTTATTTTAATTTTAATTTGCATTTTAATTATTAAGTTAATTAAATATTTACTGTTTGATTCTTCTTTTAAAATTTTATCATGCTAAATGAATAATATTACGTGTTTTAATATTTCTACATTAGAATTTAAGAATAATTGTGTATAGATATATTTGATTTGATTTATTTCCTTTATATGCATAATTATATTTCTAAATGTTTGAAACATTACCAGCTAAAATACTTTTCTCAATTATTGGACAATTTCTTTTCAAATTTAATTTGGCAAATCTGTCGCCAAGATTCACCATATTATTATTGTTTTGTCGAAATACTATTTTGAAATAAATTGCACAAACAGTTATTAGTTAATAAAACAGCTATTAAATTTTTTACAAGATTTTGTCATATAATTTTATAAATGCTTTTCTATCGGGGTTACTGATTGTTTAATTTTTTGTAGAAAATTTTTTTTATTTTTAGGTAGAATTTTTTTTCAATTCTCTAAAAATCATTAATTTTATCAAAAATATAATAATTAAACACTTTTAATGAATTATTTGTATCCTTCTTAGCACATATGTGTATATACATATATAAGCATTTTTTAGCTTTATTATGTACACTTTATTAGGAAAAAAGGCGATGAAAGAGATACGAATATATCATAGTCACAGTTGGGCAAGTTTTAAAAATGTATAATGCAGATTTAATTCTTTAAAAGACTACTAATAATTCAACAAGGAAACTGGTACAATGCTCCCAGCAGGTTCTTGCTCTCGCAGACTCGGTCTTTTTTTTTCGCGCTCGCAACATTTCGCTTAAAACACCGTCAAATCGCGCCTTCGTCGGACGCATCGAAGCGCGAGAGGAGTCGTAAGTGAGTCACGAGAATAGCGGAATCCCCCCTTTGCGATGGCCTGTTCGATTTGGAGGGCGACACACGTACGGAGATGCCCCCCTAAGGCGCGCTCGCGCTCTATCCACTCGACATTCTCGCTAGATAGCAAAATAAAAGCAACGCGTGTGCTCGCTCTCTCGAGAGTAGGTATACGCGGCTATCCCGCTCTCGGTACACGCGTATTGACGGATGCTGGTGAAACGAGGCTACGAGAAAATCGCATCATCACCGTCATCATCCGCGTCGCCGCCGCCACCACCACCTGCCGTTCGCCACCGTTCGATATCCCCGAAAGAGTCGATGCTCCTTCGAGAGCGCAGCCGAGTTTACCCGCGCACCACTTGGTGCCGCGTTATCGTCACGTGCACTTCTCGTTTATTCGTCACTCGGTTGCAACGTCCTCCTCGCGAGAGTTAAAGTGATGGACGGCGATGCCACTGACGACCCGTCGCGACGATAGCTTCCCGGAAATGAGCATACGGACGTGCAGGTAAATCTTTGCATTGGCGTCTTCGGATTGGCATTCGTAAGTTTAATCATTACCAAAATAACATTGCTTCGAAATTATCTCGATGACAATTGTTTAGAGATGTATATTTATTTTACTTAGATTGATTAGATTATTAAATTTGATATTTAATATCAATGTTGTGCTTTATTAAGTATTTTGCTTTATTGAGAATAATCTTAATTGGGAAATTATATTGATACGTGTCCAAATGTTTTGTTGTTCAATTTTTAAAAATCTCTCAAGCTGAATTTAAAGTAAGATTATGCTTATTTTTTTTCTAATATCAAAATTCTTATTTGATTTAAATTAAAATAGAGTTATGTAGTATTTTACTATAATGATCAATTGGTTTTTAAAACCCACAAATATAAAAATAATTATTTGTTACAATAGTTACTTTAAGAATAGAAAATTCCTACATTTTTTTCTCACGATAGATCAAAATTAATTCTTACAAATGTCAGTTTTCAGTGAACATTTCAAATACTAACGCTTATAGAATGTCGTGAATGTACCGTAATACCGCAGACGGCGCGCCTAACTGTTCCTCTTGATCGTTCAAGTTTAAACTGCGATTGACTTCAAATCTATACTTGCAAAAACCGCTGCCTATTATAACGTCGTCGTAAGTGATCTTATAATTTTGTAATATACACATGATGTACGATCCCATTGTAGGTACTTTTGCGTCTCAATTCGCTATTTGGACCGCCCAAATTGCGCACTCAAAATATACGATCCGTTAGCTTCATCAACTCGTTGCTCGGATGAACAAATAATTAATTGGAATTCTTTCTCGTACGCCATATGGCGCCTATCGATTTGGCAAATCTCGAAGAAAATTATAAAAATTGTTGAATCTTGCGGGACTCTCGTCGCTATTGACGACGACGGCGGTCGCTGATGATGAACCGATAAGAAAGAAAACGTTTCTGCAATCGACTCGTAATGCGCTGCAGGTGCGAATAACACTTACCGCACGGCGCACGGCAAATGTAGCAGTTTGCGCTACGTAATGATACTAATTTCACCGATTCCATGGAATTAGGGTTACGCTACACTAACACACGATATATCCTTCCTGTTAGACCGCATGCACGAATGTTTTTCGATTTGAGTTCGCACAGTTTTGCGCGATTTAACTTTGTAATTCACGACGAATCGATTTGATACACCATTTGCTGAATGATTTTTGCATATTCGCGCGTTGGTTTCTTAAAAGGATTTTAGATACACTACCGACTAAAAGTTTGAAATCATATGTAAAATTTAATATTTAATAAGAATATCCTAAATATCACTTAAAAGTTCAATTCACGCCTTGAGTATTTTTTCTTAATTAAAAATAAATAGGCATTATATTTTGCACAGTTGTGATTAATTATTAGCATTAAAATAGAAAAGAGTTAGGCCAATAAAACGAGCAAAACTTTTTTGGTTGATTAATTAATACAAAAACTGATAATTAACAAATAATTAATTTAATAATTAACAAATTGATGGAATGTTTTGGCTTACTTAGCCATCATCAGCCATCATACAAATTTACATTCCATTAAAATTGACGTTATCGACGCAGATGTCTTACGTTTGTCGCAGTTCTACAATCTTGACTATTATAAATCGTCATTCAATGATACAATGTCTAATTAATCCTCCGTACGTATCTGTGTGTATTTCGTCGTTTATCTTATCCTTGGCGTTTGATGTATAGTAACGGTTGTGTGTTAAACAAGTAAAAACTGAGCAGATTAGCATTGTTAAATTTTAAGAAAATGGACTACATTGCATAAAGTCTTTTTTCAAAACTAAAGCTGAGGACTATTTTAGAAGATGCATAGAAGTCTTGAATTAAAGAGAATAAACTTAAAGCTACATTAAAAAAAAAAGATTCAGTGGTGATAATTACAAGTTTTATGTAGAAAAATATAAAATTAATATACATAGTTGAACTATTTTATAGTTATTTCACTAATTTAAAATAAAATAATTTATTCGATATATATTATTCAACTATGCACATTAATTCTACGTATAAAACTTTTAGAGTCATCTTTGCTGTCACTATATATTTTTTTTTTATTACATAAATTACGTTGATTTTAAAAAAAGTCAAGTAAAAAAGGTGATTATCTTGACAAAAAAAAACTAATATTCTTTAATACGTCTTTTGTAAAAAATTTTGTAAAATATATTCTTTGTAGAGCTTTCAAATACTTTTATTTTTTATTTCGTTACAAAACAATGAGTTGTATAGGAGGCAGAAAAAATTATGTAGCTGATCAAAATTTTTTTTTAACTCACAATCAGATCGTCCTTACTCCTAGCACTTAGCCTGCTAACCTACAAGTGCTCCGCTTCTCTCGTGATTACCTCGATCTCCTTAATTGGCTTTACAGCCCTATATTTCTACAGAGTAAAATAATAAAAAATATGTTAAATTCGTAGGTTTGATTTGATTTTATGTGATAGAGATTAATAGTCTCAAACTTTTCAACTAGCAGTGTATATAAATCAAATTACGATAATTTGAATAATCTATTGGAATAATGGCTATCCCTGTTTAAAAAATCCGATAGAACTAGATAAGAAGAAATTTATACAATTCTATCGTATTTTTGGTTCGTAAATATCAGATTTATCTTTTTTACTCTATTTAGTATAATTCAAAAGTCATCTTTAAGTAATGTTTATCTTTGACCATATTTAGCCAAAATTGATATCATCGTACAATGTTTTCAGTTTATATATGATTTATTATGTAATATTTTAATTTTAGAGATTTTGTATCTTTTATATAAATAATAATATATAATAATTTTAATATTTCTTACAAATATAATAAACTGTGTAACAAATCATAATTTTTAATTTTGATTATAGATAACTCGATAAGTTATATATAAAAAAACATATACGTTTAAATTTGTATTTAAGTGTATTTAATGTTTAAGTAAGATGTACTATTAAAAAACAATAGAAATAGATAACTTGTCTATAGTAGCTCAAATGTGGATCCGATAGAAACGACAACTTTATTATAAAATAAGATAAAATTTCAATAAATTTAAATCTATCTATTGGATCTTTTAAGTGGAGACATTATAATTTCGCTTACTCTTACGAAAAATAGATTTAATAGTTTACATAAAGACACTTTATTACATTATACATAAAATATGTGAAAATATATATATATACATATATATATATTCTTGGAGAGGCGTCATCGTTAAACGTGAAATGGCAAAGCTTATGCAAAGGATCTATCGCGAAAACCTTGTAGCATCCAAGATATCCACGATACCCTCTGTCCCCCGGGACCTCTTTTATCTTTTCAATCTCTTTTGAATAATTATCTTACTTTTATGTAAAAATAGATTTGATGGTTTACACACAAAAGCAGCTTCATAATACATAAAATATGTATTATGAAAATATTCTTCGACAAGCATCATCGTTATTGAACGGACAGAAGAACTTTTTGTAAGGAACCCATCGCGAGAGCCTTGCAGGCATCCAATATCCATAGTGCCTTCTGTCCCGCAGGACCTTTCACCTCCTCAATCTCTTTCGGCGTTCTTTTGTAGTGGCTCGCGTCGATGCACCATCATCGCGTCATTCTCGAATCAAACACATGTCTCTCGTTCCGGGATGCACGATGATCTTCAAGGCTCGTTAATCGCGCGACGAGCGACGCGTTTCGCCAGCTGTCGCGTTGACTCTTGACTCGTGACTTTCTCGGTGCCGCGCGCAATTTGTATTACGCACGATCGCAGAGAATTCCTGCTTGCGGAAGAGACGCAGCGCGCGCGGGGCGAGGAAGGAGGAGGGAGCGGACTGCGGAGTAATGTTGATTTTTTTTTTGCGAATTGTAGAGTACGTCAAAAGAGTGCAACGCGGCGTTCTGTCGCGGGCTTACGTTTCGCGGAAGTAACGGAACGAATCCGCGGAGAAGAGCTTATTAGCTCCTGGTCTCGAGTACAACCGCCACTTATGCGTCCCATAATTGGTATGTCCTGTTCGTTACGGATCACTATGCCGATGTCGATCGCCGTATGCAAATAGGTCAACAAAAGCGTCGCTCGCTTAGGATTTTAGCCTCGATTGCTCGGTTGCTTTCCTTAGCGATTCATTATGCCTCTTATGGAAGTGGACCCTTTAAGATTGTAAAGAATGTCATAATTCTTTAAGGTTCATTAAGTAAAGTATCTATCTCAAGGATGAGTACGCGCGGCGAGTATCACATGCAACTTTGAAAAGAAAAATCAAGGCTAATGGCTGTAAAGGCTCCGGAGCTTAATTTAGTAGCTATTTCGAAATATTATTTTTATTATGCACTTGAAATATTAAATTGCAGCGAAGAACATTTGCTGTTTATAATTAATAAATTTGGTCATTATTTAACGATTTAGCGTGAAAAAGACATTGGGGAAAAAAATCATATTAAGATAAGGATAATAAGTACTAATTCTGGATTACTCTAAGAGTAAAAATTTATATTTTTATCCAGAAAGATATCAAATCAATAACATATTTAATTGTTATAATTATAACTATAAAGAGAGAATACTTTATGGATGATTTTATTCAATTTCAATACTATTTTATACTTTTCAATTTTAATTGAATGAAATAGCTATTTCGAAATATTATTTTTATTATGGACTTGAAATATTAAATTGCAGCAAAGAACATTTGCTGTTTATATAATTAATAAATTTGATCATTATTTATCGATAGTGTGAAAAAGACATTAAAAAAAAAATCATATTAGGATAAGGGTACTAGTTCTAAATCACCTTAAAAATAAAAATTTATATCTTTATCCATAAAGATATCAAATCAATAACATATTTAATTGTTGTAATTATAACTATAAAGAATACTTTATGGATGATTTTATTCAATTTTAGTACTATTTTAGAGTTTTCAATTTTAATTGAATGAAATAATGAAAATTACCCACAATTAGATCTCTGGATCTGGTTGCGAATCAGACTACTCGTGAAATGTATTTAATTTTAACTGCGCATGATGTTGATTTTTTTTTTATAAAATCTAATACTGTTTATCACCTCCTGTAAAAATCATAATTCTTATAAGTATTAAATTTTAAGTGAATTTTTAAAGATACATCTAAATGAAACATCTAAACGTTTCATGTTTTATTATTTAACGATGATATCAATAAAGATTTGCTAATGCATTTTTGCTAATAAACAAGAAACAATAGACGATTAATAAAGCTAACACAAAAGAATCTTGAATATGCGCCATTCAATAAAAAATATAATAATTACTTAAATACAATTATTTAAATTATCCAAAACCATAAAAAGTGCTCGCTGCACATTTAGTGCCCTTAATAACCAATATAAAAATCTGAAATTGCAATTTAAATATTGTTTCAATCGCTAAAATAGTTATACCCAATAGAATTGAAACAATTATAGCGACATGCTCATAATTTCAAAAATATAAAACTAATAAAAATAACAGCTGTCATTAAATAATATCTATTAATTGCATTAAAAGCTTTTTTGTTCTTTATTAAATTATCTAGAACCGTCTCACGAAACCATAAATTTTAATAAACAAATTTCAATTTAATAAATTGAAATTAAATAAAGAAAATTATTGCGCGATAATCGGTTTATATACTGCAAAAACTAAATAATTGATGATCAGGCCATTAAATAAAATGTATCACAATCGACGTGGAATTATGTTAGTGCTGCTCCGGCGATATAATATACATACATATACATATATATTTGTATATGTTTCGTCCAAGCTATATTATATATATATATATATATAGCTTGGACGAAACGCGCAATGGAGAATTTACTGGTTTCGCCGTCATTAATTACACGGCATTACACTCACAGTAATTGCCGGCTATTTAACGCGCCGGAGAGTCGAACTTTTACTAGAAGACGCCTCGCAGCGTTCTGGCAGCAGTGGAACACGTATCATTCTGTAGCAACTGCGGCAATACTAACTACGCAACGTCGCAACTGCAAATGCACGAAGAATCATGAAAGGTGCAAGTATTGGCGCAAAAGAAAAAAAATAAATTCACTCGCCAGCTGTCTTAATTATTTCAAAGCGTTTCCCTCTGCACGCGTGTCACGTTTTATCGTCGATCTATTGTGATTGAATGACAAACAATAGTATATCGCTACAAGAAAATCGTTCTGCATAAAGATGACACTGAACGAGTATAAGTCGTTCGCTTGACAGATGCAAATTTTCTTGCACCTCTTATATAAATCAAAAGGCATGCATGTATCTTTTTATAGTTCGATTTAATAGTTTGTTGTACAACGGTCTGCACTGACTGACAAATTCGAATTTAAAAAAAGAATCGAGAGATTTATATTTAATATAACTGATAAGAATAAGAAAAAAATAAATTATGATAATTGAAATCAAAGTTATGGAAATTTTCCATTCAATCGCTTAAAATTCACGCATATAAACGAATGCTTCGGACTTTCAATATTGTGTCAGCACAGAAATACATTGATGAATAAAACATTTCAATATATATACATATTGAAATTATATATACATATATTGTCAATATAGTATAGATAATATAAATAAATCATATATAAAAATGATTTAATTATATAAAAATATGTATATATAAACATAAATCATATTTATATTAATACATTATACATTCTGTTCCGATGATTAAATCTACATAATGTGCGACTTTCTCGTTTCACGTTCGAGGCCGAGATATAAATTGGGGATAACAGGTGCCGAACGTGACGATTCGGTTGATAATAGCTTACAAACGTCCGCGAGGGAGATGTACAAATCCGTGACTGTTTAACGCCCGCGGGCCGCTATCGCCGTAGAAATAGACGTATAAATTCTTTCAGCGAAAGTTACACACATTTCTCCGTGGCGACCCGGCAGGCCAAAGAAAGAAAGTAGCAAGAAGCAAGCCGGGGTTCCACTTTTCCGGCTGCTGCGTACGCGGCCGAATGTTGTATACGAAGATCGAGCGCGCGTTTCTTATCTCTCTTTTTCCCCCTTTCTTTTCGCAGCGAGTAATGAGCAGCACGACAAGGACAGCCTGAACGAGACCGGAAGTACAACGGGTGGCACCGTGGAGGGCGCGCCGGGTGGTGGCGGCCCCAGCAGGGGGGGTGACAGGACCAAGGAGGACCACGCGCAGGCATCCACCTCGGCGCCACCGGCGAGATCCTTGGTCTCCAGAATCCTGGCGAGGACACGGTCGCCCGAGGATCTGCTGGATCATTCGGAACCCTAGTAAAATCTTGGACTTATTATTTTTTATCCTAATTACATTTACCTACAGAGGTTTATTTTTTTTTTAAGGCGCCTTCATTTGTATCGAAAAATTTATTTATTTCCTCTCTGCTCTTATTTTACTTATTTTACTTACATTTTAATTGTGGACTTGATCGAAATTCTATTAGAGAGTAAAATGTAACGGAGACCTCATGAGTATTTGAAATACAATTTGTATTTTATATTTTGCATTTTAGCGGAGCACATAAAAGTATTTTAATATTTTGTATTTTAAAAGAATTATTCAATGTATTTTGTATTTCAAATATAATTTCAATTTATTTTGTATTTAAAATACTAAAGAAATTATTGATAAAAATTCTTGACAACAATTAATAGTAACTTAAATTTTTCTCATATGACAATTAGCGACAATAATTATTTTCGTCAAGTTTCAAGCAATATCAAGTCATCAGAGTCAAATTTTATAATCTCACATTAGTAAATAGATTTCTCGTGTGGTTGATACAGGACAATAGGACTGTCAAAGAGTGTAAAAGAGTAAAACAATTTTTCTTTCTCTCTCTCTAAAAGTGGAGAGGAGACTGTTGAAGGGGGGAATTTAATATTATATATTATTGTAATTGAAAGATTAAATTAAAAAGTATTTTGTATTTAAAAGAAAAACTTAAAAGTATTTTGTATTTTGTACTTCAAAATCGAAAGATTGAAAGTATTTTATATTTTGTAATTCAAATACTACAATTCCCAGTATTTTGTATTTTGTATATTAAATACTTTAATGGTGTATTTTGCCCAGCTCTGTGTGTTTGCTGGGTAGATAATATCTCGCGACTACACACACGTCCATTAATTCTCAGCAAGTATTTCTTATATCCCCTATTATCAAATGTCAAAGAGGTTCTGATTACTAATCTTGATCACTTATTTCGTGTCACAGCTCGCAATTATGGGTGGTACTCTCCAACGTGTACGGCGAGCTGATCGTCGTGTTAACGTTGGCAGTGTGCTTGGCCGAGGTCATGGACACGCCTGTGCCTCTGCTCAGCTTGCAGGTACGCAGTGTGTGATCGAACTCGTTCGACAAGGTTCCATAAATAAATATCGGCCTTATCGCGGATAGCGGCGGATATTCGCCAAGAAAGCGAGCGTGCTCCGGGATGCAACATGCAACGCATCAAAGTCTCGAAAGTAACGTTCGCGATGTCGGACTTAGAATTATCGTACCGTTACTTCACACAATCTGGGGAAAGTCTGAGTGTCGATCGGACAGCCTTGAACTAAAAACTCGTCGATTCGGCAGAGATTCCTACTGAAAATGCTGAAAATTCCAGATCTCGTGCGATGAATAATTAATTGTTCGTTTTTATTATAGCACGTAATAATATTTCGCAGTTAGATATTTCATAATAGAATAGGAATGGACTTTGTTCAAATATTCAAAGAGATTATCTGCTTTATTCGTTGTTGGAAGTATCACGATGCAGTTATTCGATGAAATTTGCAATATCACTTAAATTGATTTAATCTAAGGCTGAGTCAACAAAATTTTCAATATATTTCATCTAGATTTACTAGCACATCTCCTGCTAAAAAGATTAATATGCACAGTTGGAAAATTTATGTTAAATTTAACACACCTCGTGGCCCAAACGATCCGTTTAAATTTTTGTGCTAATGTAATGTAAGATAAATATGAAAGTAACGCAAACATTATGTCAAAATTAACACAATTTGGCAACAAATTATAAAAATACATTTCTTCAATAAAATTAACACTTTTAATATGTTAAATCAACACACATTCATCTTTTCTTCACCATCTTTTATTCACCATCTTTTATCTTAGAAATTACGTTATAAAACTACGTTATTTCCATATTATTTACTCACTTATTCATAAATTGTGTTGTATTAACACTAAGAAATGTTAAATATTAATTTAATTCAAAACATTCAAATTAACATAATCACATTATGTTAAATTAATCTCTATATAATTAACTCTATATAATATATGTGTATATATGTTAAAAATTCAACATAAAAGTTTAAGTTTAGACATTGGAGTGAACCATTTTTAACACACATACAAAATATTTTCTACTGTGTGTTCTTCTATTTGCATAATTTGGAGGATAATCTCGAATCACATCCCCGCTTTAATTTCGAATTATTTGCACGTTATAATGCAAGAAATAGGCAATTGTGCATTATGCACTGAGAATATTGCCTGGTACCGGAATTATACGAGAGATTACCAAGATTAAAACTACATAACGATTCAATAGTCGGAATAGTCGAAACTATGTCAAGTAATAATCCCTATTGGAACGACCGTTCGTAATCTGCGGAGTTTGTGCGCATTTCGGGATTACGAGGAGCTTCGATCCATTCACGTAAATTACAGATTAGGAAACCACACGCATTAGATAAAACGGTACGTCGACGACTAGTTTCAAGGTAACCGGTTCGCTACGCTTATCAGTCCGATGATCCTCTTTCGTGCGGGTGGTCTCCGTTCAGGAAACGCATTCCAAAACGCATTCCTAGCGCATCTGCGCATTTTGCATAACGAGCGCATTCCACCATGAAGAGTAGTTAGAGTTACGTAATTGTGTCTTTCAGGGCATATTTCTCATGTACCTCTACGTGGGCAGCATCGCCGTCATCATCGCCATCTACATATGGGTGCTGGTTGACAGCTGCAGCAGCTTAAGCCGCAGTGGTAACGGGCTCGGGGACGCGGAACTCGGTAGCGCGTCGCTCACCAGATTCGGATCATTAAAGCGGGCGCATATCTCCCGGGCCAGGACGGCGCCGACCAGTTTTTACATACGAGTCGGCGCGCTCTGTAAGGGACAGCGATAATTCGCTTAAAAAATATTGACACTTCATTTTAATACCAAAATTACTGGTATTTTTATTCGTAAAACTTCAAACACTTAAGCCGGAAATTTAATATTTAATATTCATTACAAATATAATTTTAAATTTATTTGGGATTCTTATCGCTGCTCGAGATAAGAATCCCGACACTGGAAAAAACATCTGGTTGTATTAATTGAATCTAATAAAGATTCGACAAAAGACATAAATCGGATGTATTTATAGTCTAATCGATCGAATATTTTAATCGAGATAACCAATTATGATGAAAGGAATTCTGATTAGTACGATCAGAATGCATTATACATGCTTACAGGGTGGACCAAAGATACGGAAAAATTTGAAAGAGTAAAATAAAAACTTAAAACTTTATTTAATTTTAATTACATAAAAATATAAAATATAATATCAAGAGGTAGTTATTTAAATAATGTCATTTTCAAGATGTAATTAATAGTTATCAAGTGATACGGTAGCGCGCATAGCAACGCCAAATACAAATAAAAAGGGTAATGTAAATTCTTAAAAATGTTATTGTTATGTTTTATATTTTGATGTAATTAAAATTAATTGAATGAAGCTCCTAAATTTTTATTTTTTAATTTTTCCGTTTCTTTGGCCCACCCTGTATTGCTCATTAGCGCAACATTTTTCCAAAACATTTTTCTCAGTGAAATAAATTTAAAATTTTGCTCGGTCCATCAGAAAATCCTCTTTGTAGAAAAGATTTCGTTATCTATAGCGCGTACCTATACGTTTGTACAGTGTTTGGCTTGGCGACGCTGGTCTTCAACGGTCTGGAGATGGCGATGCACTCGATGATGCAGGGTGCCGAGTGCTTGACCGACGTCGTCTTCGTGCATCCGGTGCTACACGGCTTGTTCACCTTCTTGCAGATGCACTTTCTCTTTGTAAACTCGCAGGCAAGCATTCAGTCTTACGTTAATTACATTATACCGAGCGCCGAGCTCGGGTAGCTAGACAATGCGTGAACGCGTTTCTTCGTTTCGCTCTGTTGCGTCGACAGCTAACGTATCGCTAACGTGACGATGTACGTTTAAGCCAGAACGAGGGATTTTTAAAGATTAAAACTTACGTAAATATTATTGTGGAATATAAATAAAAATAAATAAAATGTGGGCTCTATGATTAGTTGAAGTACAGTTAAAAAATTTAAAAATATAATGAATAACACATACGTTTCGACCTACATCAGGTCATTCTCAATGCTAAAAAAATGTACAGTACAAATTATAGCTAGAAATTTAAACGAAAACCGGTTAATATAAAGGATCTGTACGTTATTAAATATTGTAACAATAATAAAAACGGAAATTCAAGCGCAGGTCCTCGAATAATCGCAGTGGACAGTTGTCGTGAAATCCACTGCGATTATTCGAGGACCTGCGCTTGAATTTCCGTTTTTATTATTGTTACAATATTTAATAATGTACAGATCCTTTATATTAACCGGTTTCCGTTTAAATTTCTAGCTATAATTTGTACTGTAACATTGAGACTGACCTAATGTAGGTCGAAACGTATGTATTATATTTTTTAATGGATTTTAATTAATCTTAGAGCATTAAATACCCAGCTCTGGCTCATAGCCTACATTTTATTTATTTTTATTTTGTCATTTCACTGAGGCTATCTTTATTTTATTATTTTAAATAAAATTTTATTGAAACTAGTGAGTTTCATTGAAACGTTAGAGTTCAGATATGTGATAATCGACAATGACAACTTATTATCACCCAGCTCATGCCTTATTTAAATTTATTACGTTCGTTATCACTTACTTTACTTTTATTATTTTAAACGGACATATTAATTATTCTTTTTTGTCTATCAACTGACTGTTACATTTTGACTGCACTGTAATGGAACCTCTCTTTAAAAGAAAAAAATTATTTATTTTTTCACTTTATTTTAATTTAAAAAAATGAAATGCGATCAGTAACTACATTTCTGTGACTTTCGATTATATTAATGTATTTGTCCGATTTTTATTTATTTGTTTATTCAATGGTATATATTTACTGTCTGCTATGATCTTATTCTTATCATCATTTTATAGCTTTAATTTGATTTATACCCGATTAATCTGTCTGATCATAATGCGTTTTTTATTTTAATTTACATTTGCGACTGGTGAAAACTAAATAAATGAATATTATTATCTTCGATTTTTTGCTCGTTCGTTTGGCTCTTTATATAAATATTTGTTTGTGTTATCGCCTTTAAAGTTCTAAACCAATTTTATTCCCATTCAAAAGAATGTAAATCTGTACTTGTCACCACTTGATCTTTTTTTTTAGGTGCTTGTAGAGCGCTTCGGTCTTGCAGCCAGATTCGGCTTCACACATCTCGCGGCTACCAATGTCGCGGTCTGGGCGCGTCTGGTGATTTGGGATACCGCGCAAGAATGGACTTACTTTGTACACTTGGCGCAACATGAGCAACAAACGTCCGTATCTCCCTTGAGTCTTCGGGGATTTCCCGGATCCTTGACGAGGCAATCGCGAGATCTTATAGGTATATAAATTTCATTCTTTTCACTTTGACGAATAAACTTTTCGTGAATAATTATGCATTATTGCTTATTTCAGATGATTCGACGGCGAAGGCAGGCAACTTCAAGCCCTATCAACCCGTTTCGAACGAGCAAATTTCACAAGTAATCGCGCTGCAAGAATGCTTGAATACTAATACCTTAGGACAGCTGTGGACTTCAAGCATGCCCTTCCTATATCCCTTTATTGTACAATTCAGGTACATGTTAATTGTATTAAATATTCGCCAGGTCGATTTAAATAAAATTTTTAATTCTAATTTAATTCGTTCGTCAATCAAATCGAAATTAAGTTGTGATGAAAAAATTAAACATAACTATTATAAGTTATCTAAATTTTTAATTAAATTTTAATATTTTTTAATGGAAGTCTCATTTCCTTAGAGTAACTCTCGTATTCATTTCTTCTTTCTGCAGCTTGATCGCCGCGGCGGTGACCTTCGTGATGGGTCAGAACGTCGGGCGGAGTCGATTGATGAAACAAAAATTCCACGGCAGCAAAGACTTAAGTAGTCACACCCGGGTGGGCTGCGACGGTTCTAGCAAGGGTCTCTTTCTGGGTATTCTCTGCATGGTAGCCGGTATCGTGGTGATCCTCATCTTCCTCGTCGTGCGAGAGGACGAGAACTTCCCGTCGGCCACCTTATCGTGGCTCACGTGCGGCACGCTGATCGGCATACTGACACTGAGCAGCCTAATGACAGCCAGTGGGCTCGTGCAGGTGCGCCAGATTTCGATAGTGACGCGAGCGCCGGCCGCCCTGGACAGCCTCCTGTCGAACGTGTCGCTCTTCGGGGTGCAACTCTACTCGGTCTTCACCATCGTGGTGTGCGCCTGTTCGCTGGCCATGTCGGATCAGGACGAGACGGAGGACACGCGGGCCAGGCATATCATGCTGCTGTCGATGTCGGTCCTGCAGCTGGTGCAGTGCTTCGCGCAGAGCACGCTGATCGCCGAGACGTCGCGACGCTCGTGCATAACGCGCTTCCAAATGCTGGCGAAACCCGGCCGCCAAGTGATCACCTTCCTGCTGTTCAGCAACGCCGTGCTCTGGGCTTTCGACACCGTGATCACGCAGAACTGGCTTTCGCAGGAGCTGCAGCTCCGGTTCTTCGGCGTGCTCGCCTGGGGCGTGCTGTCCAGGATCGGGCTGCCCCTTCTAATTTTCTACAGGTTCCACAGCTGCGTGCTGCTGCTGGAGGCATGGAACAAGTGCTACAGAACACCACGGGGGGAACATCCTCTCAACTGACAACGCGGAATCTCACGCCGACTCTCGTGCAGGTCCGTTGGAACTGTATACCAGTGTGTCATTAACGCTCTTGAGAATCGATTAAAACGATAATTATGGCAATGCTCCGTGTTTAGTTTTAATATTGTACTGTATGAATAATTTAAGTCTATAAATGTAGCGTTTGTTTTACATTAAACAAAGAATCTTAAATTCTCTTGAACTTAAAAGTTCAAAGGCATGTATCAATAATATACAGGGTGGACCATTTTAATCCATCCAGTCGAATATCTCGAAAAATAAGCACTAGGAAAAAATGTTTCAGACAAAAGTTGTAGGGCTTCGAGGGGGACATAAGATGATAACATTGGTTTGACTCTAAGTGGCGTCGTCAAGGTCAGGACAAGGTCACTTTGAATTTTTTAAATGGAACCCTCAATTTTTCATTACATGTTCTTATAGCACGCCTCGAGAACTTTCCAAAACACATAAATAAAATATTTTTTTATGAAATAAATCTTGAGTTATAAAGCTTGAAAGTTGGAGTACTGTCGGCATTAGCATCATCCAAGGTGTCCAAACATTAGCTAAAGATGGCCAAGGTCGTTGGCCTTTATGCCTTTATCAATGTCATGATCCTGAACAACATTCAAAAGGTTTTAACTAGTGTTTGGACATCTTGGATGATGCTAATGCCGACAGTACTCCAACTTTCAAGTTTCATAATTCAAGATTTATTTCATAAAAAATATTTTATTTATGTGTTTTGGAAAGTTCTGAGGCTATAAGAACATGTAATGAAAAATTGGGGGTTCCATTTAAAAAATTCAAAGTGACCTTGTCCTGACCTTGACGACGCCACTCAGGGTCAAACCAATGTTATCATCTTATGTCCCCCTCGAAGCCCTGCAACTTTTGCCTGAAATATTTTTTCCTGTGTGCTTATTTTTCGAGATATTCGACTGGTTGGATTAAAATGATCCACCCTGTATATATATATATATTATACA
>NW_012027313.1:23802-24620 GCF_000956235.1 Wasmannia auropunctata
TAAAAACTCGCGAGTCACACATACATGAATATACGCGGATATGTCATATCTATGGCTAATTAATTATCGATATTTTGCATTATCTAGAAAAATTTGAAAAATATAAAATACAATGTTTTCGAAAAGAGACAGAATTGAAATTTAAAAACAAAATTCCAAAAATTTCCGTGAGTATCGATAAAATTCTGATAAAACTCTTGAAAATCCCTGATTTTCAAGAGTTAAAAAGAAATCTCCTAAAAAGAGACTTAAATTTTTAGATTTTTTTAAAAGTTTTCCAAAATAGTAAATACCTAATATATTAATATATAGATGTTGCATTAACTTGCAGATAATGAAAAAAATCTAATAAAATTCATGTCAGTAATACGATGTCACACGTAAAGATATTACGTGTAAGAAGTCAGCGTGTAATTAAAAGCGACCGCGAATTAAACGTGACGAGGAAGGAGGAGGGTAGTATGCACGGAATGAAGCTGTGAACTTGATGGTGAACGCGCGCAAGGTTCGATCTAAACATAGGCGTAAGTAAATGAGACATCCTCGCGATCTTTTACGGAAAAGAGTGATCCACCTCGTGGATCTTTAGGAACGCGTCCAAATCTTAAATTATAATGACGTGAAACATGCCTGGCTGAAAATATATATACATATTGTGACCATATATACAATTAACGAGCCTATTATAGATCACTAAGCGGTCCTGCATTTAACCGCCAATAGGTATATTTGCCTCCCGTTTTCCCTCTCTTCCAAAAAGAAAAACGCTGTAAAAACATTATTGAGCGTCGAAAATCTCGGGTGCTCGCAACTCGCCG
>NW_012027314.1:0-311 GCF_000956235.1 Wasmannia auropunctata
CGACTCCCCGCGACGACGACCGCTTCCGATTCCCTTCGGATCGCTTCCGGAAAAACCCGAAGATCTTTATCGATCGGTGATCTTTGAAAAACAAGTCGCAGGTAGCGCGGCGGACCAATAAAATGCGTAGCTAATTCTTCCACGTCACGACGACGCGACGTGGCGACAGACAGCCCCGGAAGTCAGGCGCCGAACCCCCGATTGTCAATATGCCGCAGTTTGTTATTCCGAATTGCGAGAATGTGTATAAATATATGTGGACGCATGTATGTGTGTGTGAGCCGGCCGTCTTCGCTTGCTTGTCGTGCACG
>NW_012027314.1:7239-8425 GCF_000956235.1 Wasmannia auropunctata
TTTGGTTATATGTTTTAAAATACTACACAATACCTCGATGAATACTTTAAAAGCAAGAAAAAATCGTCATAAAATTTATCTCAAATTAACAAAATCTTAATATATAATCATATGTTTACGCGTGATGGTTTTTTTGTATCATACTTTTATGCACCTCTTCCTACAGTCATATATACTATTTTATCGCTTTATTTATACCTTTGTAGGTTTTTGTCTTTTTAAATATTTCAATTTTCGTGCAATGGGCGTGTATATGTTTGCTCAGTGTTGATATATAAGGCTTGGTCCGCTTCCGTTCAATTCTATCGTTCAGAAACGTTCTCAGCACGTATCGTGAAGGAAGATGTAACCTCAATCCTGAATCAAGTGCAAATAAATTACACTAAAACCCCCCCTCAAGTGCAAAATTTTTCGTGTCATTATTTTTTATAATAGTAAAATTTAGTGACAAATATATTGTGATGACAAATTTATTATGTTGAACACTGAATTATACATACGGTTTCGACAGATTACAAATATAATTCTTTTGCCAGCATATTCTTTTTACTTTTTACAGACGATCAAGGAAATTTACTTTTACAGACGATCTTGTGATTTGTTTGTTTTATTATGATTTCAACAATCTAACATAACTTTATTTTAAACAATCATTATTGATTTTCGCTATACCTTAAAATTGTAGTTACGTTACGTACAATAACATTTCGCAAAAAAATTTCAATTAAAAAAAATTAACATTTTTTATCTTATATTATAAAACTTACATTTTCATAGTTACATGACGTAGAGGAATTGCAATGCTTTCATTTTTATTATTTTTTTAAATTATATACTTTTCCTTTAATTTCAGTAATAGGCCACAAAACCATGTCAGTTGTTTTATTAATAACATAAATATTAAGTTTTCCAGATAAGCATGGTAAAGAATATACTGTTTTAAGTTTGTTACATTTTGTTCCGATATCAAATATCTGTTCATTTTGTGATTGAATTATATTTGCAACACAAATGATGGATCCATCTTGTAACGGTCGACCTTTCCCGCTCGGATTCGCTCGCCGGGACAGGGCTCGAGAAAGGAAGGAGACACTGGATTAGTGAACAACAATCTTTATTTAGAGAAAAGAAGGAAAACACCTGTGGGGAGTCACGAATCCCCCGGAACGATTCTTACTCGCGGTAA
>NW_012027315.1:0-1769 GCF_000956235.1 Wasmannia auropunctata
AACAAAAAAATGGTAGCTTTTCTTCGAAAAAGTGACATTTTTCAAAACAGTAACTCATTTATAATTAATTTTCGATTGTTAAATAGTTTTTCTTGTTAAATTGAATAATACCATTGGATTTGTGAGAAAATTTTACCCCAAAAAAGTGTGGTTTTCAAAACATTTCTGTTTTTATCCTCAGGAAATATGTACAATTTAAGATGTCAAATCCAAATTCG
Organism: Wasmannia auropunctata; assembly: GCF_000956235.1. Classification (NCBI taxonomy): domain Eukaryota; kingdom Metazoa; phylum Arthropoda; class Insecta; order Hymenoptera; family Formicidae; genus Wasmannia; species Wasmannia auropunctata. The sequence continues at coordinate 219 of NW_012027315.1, forward strand.
CACCATCATTCTATTAGTGGGTGCTCGACCGATGTGTGCGGTTTGAAGGTTAATATCGTATTTTTTTATTAAAATTTAAAATGGTTAATTTAATGAGGAATTTCAAAATAAATACGAAATATGTGCCATAACTGTTTTTATTCATTTTTATCACTACGCTTGCACTGTGACACACAACTTGTTGAGTGGTATTTATCATAGAAACAAGTGAAACATAGGCTTATAAAAGAAAAAATAAATAAATAATAAGATTGTTAATAGCAATTATGTTCATTGAATTATTTTAAATGCAAATTAAATGTGAAATTTTTCAATCAAAACAATGTCAATTTGATTATTTTTATTTTACATAATAATGTAATACATATTTAACATTGTAAAAAATAAAAAAAATAAAAAAATAAAATTCAGGAATCAGGGGAATTGAACCCGGGTCGACAGATTGGTAGTCTATAGCTGACCGCCTCAGCTGCGTCACCTTCTCGGCAATGAGCTTAACGCGAGCGGTATATATGGAACGGTATAAACTTTAACCCGGTTTTTCTCGAAAACGGCTGCGAATGGGGTCGTGTCCCTTTGCTAAAATAATCTACTATTAGAGTACTTTAACATATATAAGCCTTTTCAAAATCGGTGTCCTACACCACGCGTTGTCCCCTTGTAAGAGAAAAATTTTTTTTAATGACAAAAATTCATTTTTTTTAACCATATTTTTTAACGCAAGTATTCGTTCGTTCTGTTTAAGTAAAAATATTTACTTTCAAGTAAATATAGGGGAATATAGCGTAAATTGATATAGAATAATTTGGTCAACTTTTTTTTTAAACGATTCTAAAATTCGTATTTTTTCCAATTTCGTGAAACCAAATATACCGTTGGAAAGATAAACGCTTAGCGCAACTTTTTCTCGAATATACTTACTTTTTATCTCATCGCAAAAAAAATATAATCATTTTCCCGAAACACAAAAAATCGAGATTTTTTTTATAGCGTAATTTGGTCAATCGTATAAATCCTAAGAATTCTTAAAAAGTAAATCAAAATAAAGTCAAAACAGTATATTTTCAAATTTTAATTATTTTTTTATTAATTTTATTTTAAAAAAGCACACAACATTGAAGTTAATTTTTCATATACTGACATGAGACTGTAATAAAGATCTCCACAATTTTTCAAGTATTCAACAAATAATATCTCTTGATATTTTGCAAAAATCTATATGAACAATAAAAACTAGTGCTCGGAAAACCCGGGTACCCACCCACCCGCCCGTTATTCGCTGCACACGGGTAAGAACCGATTCCTCGGGTACCCGTGTCACATGGGTACCCGTATCAGGCGGGTACCCGTATCACACGGGTACTAATGCATATCATGCGGGTACTAATATAAAGTGAGTATTCGTATCATACGAACACTCACTTTATATTAGTACCCGCATTACACGAGTATTCGCATCAGACGGCGAATGAATCACATTAAATAATTTAACTTATCCATATAAAAACGTTCGATAAAAATTGTTCAAAATTTATCAAATATTTAATATAA
>NW_012027315.1:13536-14028 GCF_000956235.1 Wasmannia auropunctata
TGTTTTAAATTGCGCTAATTACAAAGAGAATCTCGTTATCTTGAAAATGAATTGTTATACTATTTTTTAAAAATAACATTCAAGTGGGATAGTATCTCTAATAAAACAATAAAACCCAAGTGAAACGTATTTTTGAACCATTCAGGACTCTTTCGATTGCTATTCAAGTGGTAGTAATTGTTTTATTCTTCAAAATATTATTACATAACAAAATTGCGTTACCTTACTCAATCAAAGTATTATCACAAAGAATTAAAGAGGTAACAGTACAAAATTAAAAAATTTAATTTTAATAAAATAATTTTTTATGTGTTAAAACACTTGGCGCTGCTAGAGGGAAAAAAGAAAACAATGATAAAAAGAATTCAAAAGTAACCAAATATAATCAGAATGTTACATAAAAAACAAATGTTGGTTTAACGATAATATACAATACAATTAAACTTATATACTAAATAATACTCTTAGTAAAGTTAATAGTACAGCTACTAT
>NW_012027316.1:0-359 GCF_000956235.1 Wasmannia auropunctata
GGCACTGTGCTCATTGTCAACAATACTGTAGCTCGACTAATTGGTGCAACAGTTCAATGGCGACTAACTCAAAGGCTCCACGAGAACCCGCGAGTAAAAATGCAAGCCATAGAAATAATTATCTCTCCTACCTGATAATGCCGTGAGGATGATATTGATACATTATATCACACACACGCTCCTCCGAAATGATAGTGGCTATAAAAAATATAAATGAAATTGAAACAGTCTTAAATACACAAACGCTTTTACGGAACCGCCAATCGATCCGATACAGCTGATCTATCGATCAGATACAGCTGATCAGTTCAATCAAACCGCCTGTCGAACCGCCTGTCAAACTGTCTGTCGAACCGATA
>NW_012027316.1:3571-4147 GCF_000956235.1 Wasmannia auropunctata
GAGGTTACCACTACATTCTCACCGTTATCGATGTGCTGAGTAAGCATGCATGGGCCGTACCTCTCAAGACCAAGAGCGGAAGTGAGATGACTAAAGCGATCGCAGAGATAATTCGACACGATGGAAGATGCCCGAAAAATTTACAAACTGATAGGGGAAAGGAATTTTATAACGCCAACGTACAGAATCTCTTAAAGAAACATAACATCAATCATTATTCTACATATTCAGTAATGAAGGCATCAGTCGTCGAGCGGTTCAATCGTACGTTGAAAAACAGCATGTGGAAGCAGTTTACATACAATGGAAACTATAGATGGATCGATTTGCTACCGCGTCTCATGTCTGAATACAACGCGCGAAAGCATCGAACTATCGGTATGCGACCCATCGACGTCACACCCGCAATCGCAACAAGCTCTTAACCACGGTGTATAACCACGTAAAGATCGCCGCACCCGCGCGATTTAAAGTGGGTGACTCGGTACGCGTCAGTAAATTCAAGACAATTTTTGAGAAAGGTTACACGCCAAACTGGACCACGGAAGTGTTTAAAATCATCAAGGTGCAGAAAAC
>NW_012027316.1:5086-5479 GCF_000956235.1 Wasmannia auropunctata
TACTGTCGCGACAATTTTAAAGATATCTGCCAACAACAAGACGTCAGTTTTTAAATACAAATCGCTGTACTCGCCGAGCGTTTGAATAGAGAATCATCGCCACACCGTGCATGCGTGCGCGTAATCGCTCTCGGATACGGTGTCACCTGTCAATGAACTGTAGAACGATTCGCGCGGTGGTAAACATTTATTATTCAATTTTTCGACACAGTCAATGTATTCGTATGGAAATACACCTTTTCTTGTGAGAAGATTGAAATTTTCTGTGGACAAATTACTGTATTCGCGTTGCAATATTCTTAGTTTCTCTTTGCTAAGATTTGACGCCAATTTGTCGAGACTGGAACTAAGAAATTTATATGAATCGATAAATCGCAATTTTATACAAGTATT
>NW_012027316.1:7518-8131 GCF_000956235.1 Wasmannia auropunctata
GTGTGCTCTTCCGATCTGGACGCCGTTAATAATAAGTTTAAGCATTTCGTCGATTATTTACATCACAATTGTATCGTGAATAAAGACGATGCGATAAATATTTTGCGTAAAGTATATGATAAAACGTCGCTTATTGAATGTGAACTCATAGCTTACGCGTCAGATCATATTGTGCATAATGCGTTCCATAATTAATTATGTACATCATGTGTTAAATGTATTATTCATGTGCTAAATATATATACATTGTCTGTTAAATATACATTAAAATTTTTTTTCGTTCCTTATCTCTTCGTCGAATTACATCGCGCGCGAGATTCATGGGTGGGATGGAGATACTGCGGGAGGGAGAGAGAAAGAAAATTGTAACTGGGCTCGCGCTGGAACCCCTTTTCGCGACCCCGCGTCTAGTATCTTCATTACCTATATTCTTCAGTAAAATATAACATTTCTTCTCTTATATATTAATAAATATTATTTTCTTTATTCTCCTCCTCTTCCTTCTCTATCGCGTACGTGCGCAACGGGAGCGATAAGCGCGGGGGTGGGACGGTGGATTGGGACGGTGGGCCCGTGCGCAACGGCGGCAGCGGCGAACGCGGCGGCGAACGCG
>NW_012027316.1:8151-9307 GCF_000956235.1 Wasmannia auropunctata
TTGAGGAACAGTATCTTCTCAAACTTTCGTCTTCTTCGTCTATATAATAGAACTCGAGCATGCACATTACATCCGTGATATGCAGATTATAAACATCATCTGGGTACAATAATCCATGTCTTACTAATTCAATCACTTCGTTGTCCATACCACTATCGTTACTTGAGTCATCTGAAAAATCTTCTTCTATTTCCATCAATTCTTGATCACCTTCCTCATGCGCTACTTCTACCTCCATATAATCGTCGGGTGGTATCATTTCTTCAATGTTCATTAACGAGAGTTACATTTTTACAATCACCTGGTTGCATTAAATCTCACCACTGATGAGGTGTGTCCAAATCTTTACAATATATATGCCGAAACTAATGGGTGTGGCCTATTTTTCGCAAATGTTGCAGATATCGTTTGATTTCGCAACGTGATCTCGCTGCTGTACATTGGCGCTTGACCAAAATGCTTAATTGCATTTTTTAACATGTATTCGATGACTGCGAGACATTTAGATTGAAAAAATATTATATTACGCGAATCTAATGTGTCACAGCTGCCGTACATCGGCGCTTGTACAAAAATGCTAAAATGCATTTTTAACATGGTGATCTCATCGATATTTTGATTGTGCATAAAAACTCACGTATTACACAAAAGTATTATGTGACAGCTGCCGTACGTCGGCGCTTGTACAAAATGCTTAATTGCATTTTTAACACGATGATCTCACCGATATTTTAATTGTCTCCGAAAAAAATCTTATGTTACACGAAAGTATTATGTGACAGCTGATCAAATTGTTGAATTGCATTTTTTAACACGTGTTCGACGCAGTGAGACATATTTGTCCTTGAAAAAATATTATATTACACGAATCTATTGTGTCACAGCTGCCGTACATCGGTGCTTCACCAAAATGTTAAATTGCATTTTTTACGCGTGTTCGACGATGTGATTTCATCGTTAGGCATTATGGCTGTTCGAAAAATCAAACTTTGTCACAGCGAATTGGAGGGGAGTTTACATAAAAGTATGAGGTATCGCGATTTTGTCAGTTGCACTTTGATAGGCGTACTTGAAAGAACAGTTTAACAAAGTGGTGCTAAATTGGCTTGTCACCTTTCAAGAATAATGAATTTCTACGTTCCGCTGAAGGATGAGG
>NW_012027316.1:10321-15966 GCF_000956235.1 Wasmannia auropunctata
GGACCCCCCGCGGACCACCCGCGGATCCCCTTGCCCCTCACCCCCCCTCGGAGCTCCCGGGGCAGAACCGGCCTATAATAGCTACTAAATACTTTATTATAAATTGAAAATTTTATATTAAAAAATCAATTTTCGGGTTTTACAATCTGAAAAATTACTTTATTATTAATTTTTTTTAAATTAAGGTATTTGTTACAAACTAAATTTTGCAGACAAACTAATATTTAATTATGAACTTTCTTTTTTTATGTTTAATAATTTCTTCTTTGCCAACAATTTTTTTATTTCTTCATCCAGCTTTTTCTTTTCTTCGGCTGCAGCCCTTTTAGCTTCCATTTCTTCAACTTTTCTTTTCTTTGCTTCTTCTCTACGCTTTTTTCTATTTTCTACTTCTTTTTGCTTTCTTAATTTTTCTTCTTGTATTTTTAAATGATGTTGTTGCCACTCGTCTGACGTCAACACAGTGGAGACCTTTTTAGACAACCCTGTTTTCTTTTTTTTTTATCTTTTCAGGCCAAATCAGAGCTTTTTTGAAAGGCGCGGGGATCTTTTTATTGCATTCAATATCAAGATTTGCAAAAAGTGTATTGTTATTAAAAATCATATTATTTATTTAAAAATATTGGGAAGTTAGTCTTTTATACATGCCTTGATGAGTTTTATCGTTTGCTTGATCATTATTATTTTTTAATTCTGTAATATAAATGATACTTTTTAAAAATTTAATTTATTTTACATCATTTTTTGCAAGTAGTTTACATTACCTTCAATTGCACTGATATTGAAAACTGGTTTATTATAATTTAAATTCTCTTTGAGTTCTTCTAACACTTTTTCATTGCTTTCTACTTCATTTATGATTTTTTCATGAACTGTCACATTACTTTCAATTGCAGTGACATTCAAAATTTGTTCATTGAAATTTGAGTCCTCGAGTTTTTTTGTATCACATTTCATTTTATTTTCAACATTTTTATCAACTGTAAAAACATAATAAAGTATAATAAAATTTACTTTGTTAACATATTTACATAAAACATTTTACGTAATAATAGTTTACAAACCTTCAGAGAAGTCATGTTGACCAAGATCTTCAAAAGGCTCTATATCAGCTCTACATGTTGGATCACAAATTTTTGAAGTATTTACGTCACCCCGTGCTGTACTCAAAGTTTCTGTCTCCGGGATTAAAATGTTTTCATTTTCTTCTGATAAGAAAACTATTTCTAACTGGCTAATATCTACATTCATGTCTGATACTACAGGACAAGACGCTGAGTTTACAACTTCAATCGACATTTCACTTTTGTCCACTCTGGAGTCCTTTTCATTTGTACTCACATTATTACTAACATTCTCTCCTAAATTAACACGGATAACTATGTAATTACAATATGTCAATAAGTGACAAAATATCCAATAAAATATAAATTATAAAATTTATTATAAAATTTTTATATTGAATAGTAAACAAATTTGTATAATTAATGTTAAATATCAAAAATATTAACTCTAATTATTTAGAGTTTTAGAGATTCACCAGATAGACGCTTCATGTCTAGCCAGTACTTAAAAAGTCCCTCATTGGCACTGTTAAAAATTTTTAAGCTTCCACTTGATAAAGCATTTTTAAAATCTTGAAGATCATCAGAACTCAATCGATGTTCGAAATATTTAAGATGTTTCGTAGCTTCCTCTTGTTCATTGCTATCTGTTAAATCTTGATCCACACACTCAGTAGACTCTGCAATTTTTTTCTTCTTTTTATTAAAAACATTGAAGTCAACAGCGTCTGAAGAAAATGGTGAAAGACCACAAGTTTGAAATCCATTGTTGCGTCCTGGATTTGGGAAAATAGAAGGACGCAGGGGTGGGGATTTGTTAGGATTGGTCTAGGATAATAAGAGAAATAGGAGACACAATCAGAGAGATGGCTAGTTTAAAGTGGGCCGAGCGGAACCCTTACACTGGCCGTGAATATCATCATTTTGTGTCTTAATGATAGGGAAATGATGGGAAAAGAGAGAGAGACAGCAGAACGTAATTTGTTATAACTTCTTTATTATGTAGTTAACCACTTGTATTTCCCGTATACGGGGCTGTGCCTTTGGTGCTGGGTTGCTGGCGCGCGGAGGAGCCTGCCGACCTACCCTTAAGGGGCGGGTCGATACCCGAACAGGGGCGTACGCATCAGCCCGCGGAGGAGAAGGGGGCCTACGAGGGGGTGACGGGACTCGTGGAGGAGGGGCCTTGCGTGTCTTTTCCGAGGGCGCAAAGGGCCCTGGAGAAGGAGGGTTTTCGGGGGAGTACGTGAAATACCCCGGATGCCCGTCGAGGCAGGAAGTCGAAGTTCCCCGGTTGGAATAGCTCCTTCCGTAGTCGCCTCAGAGCCCGTTTCCGGCCCCCAGCCCTGGATCGTCGTGCCCTTCAATAATTAATTAATTTTTGTGCGGGTGGCGGATTATGTACTTGTATACTAAAGTCCTTTAGAGCCTACCTGCGCTTGGGTTGCTCCATCGCGGCCTGATTGTACGCGTGCGCGATAGTGGTTGATTAATTTGATGCCCCCCTTTTTGTTGATTGGTAGTCATGCGAAAGATCGTACGTTATATATATATATATATATATATATATGTGCGTGACCGAAAGGATAGCGTAATAAGAGCGAGATATATATACATGCGATAGGAGAGGTAATACGATAAAGGTGAGAAAGGGCATACGCCTTGGGTAGGCGCGATTTAAGGAGTGTGGAAGGTGGGAGTACGCCTGGCTGAAAAGACCATGTAACAAAGAATAAGAAGGAACGTACGCCTTTGGCAAGCGCGACTTAAGGAATGTGGAAGGTGGGAGTATACCTGTCCAAGACGATAATGTAACAAGGGTGAAGGAGGACATACGCCTTTGTCAGCGCGATTTAGGAAGTGTGGATAGTAACTGACCGAAAAGGGAAATAAGAGTGCTACTATGGCAGAGAAAAAGAAGATTCTAATAATAAACCTTTAATGGAGAGTTGCGCTTATAGCGATGCTCTTGTCCCTGGTGTATCGTCGCCGAGGGCAGCGCGATACGAAAATGAGCGAAGTCTCATCGAAATCGGCGCTCTTATATACTAGTAGGTTGGTGGCAAAAGGGGCGAGGGGAAATGAAAATTCTCGGAAAAATTAGAAAGTGGTGGATTGCCCTTTGATCCATAGTTCGATTCCCGAATTCGCGTTTTCCGAGAAGTCCCATTATCCGTTCACGCGCGCCGAACGTGAGCGCGCGCGGAGCACGTGAATTACGCTCGCTTGTCTCGCCTTTCGCAATCATGGAGTTTAAATGAAGATTATAATATCAAATTATTATTATAATATTAAACTGTTATTTTATATAATATCAAATATGTAACGTAATATCAAACCAATATTATAAAATTAAACTATTATTTTATATAACGTTAAGTGTATAACATAATATCAATCTGATATTATAATATTAAATCATTACCTTATATAATATTGGATGTATAACTCAATATCAATGAATACTACAACGCTAAACTATTATTTTATATAATATTGAGTGTATAACATAATGTCGAACTGATATTATAATATTAAACTATTACTTTATGTAATATTAAATGTATAATATCAAAGAATACTATAACGTTAAACCATTATTTTATATAATATTGAATGTATAACACAATATCAATGAATACTACAACGCTAAACTATTATAATATTGAATCAACGAATATTATAACGTTAAATCATTACTTTATATAACATTGAATGTACAACATAATATCAAACTGGTATTATAATATTAACCTATTACTTTATATAATATTAAATGTATAGCACAATACCCGTGTTTGAGCGGATTGTAAAAAGGGGAAAAGAAAGAGAAACCGAAACGTATTCGAAAGGAAAGAGAAAAAAGAAATATAAGGTTTTGAGCTTATGCATACGCATCGGACGCGACACCATGTTTAATAATATTTGTTAAATTAGGCATTGAATCCAAAGCTTGTTTTAAAAGTGGAGCAAATTTTTCTTTTTTTAACTTTTCAGCTCCATGGTCAATTCTCCATTCATCAACAGTTTTCTTCCACTTTGATTTCAATGGATGAAACACTGCCACATCAAGTGGTTGCAGTATGTGTGTTGCGTTGGGATATAAAGCGATAAGCTCTATCTAGTTTGCTTTACAAAATTGTGACAAAGCCAAGGTCAAATGCGATGCATGAACATCTACATATAAAACTACTGGAAATTGAATGTTGTTCTTTACGAGCCATGAATAGAATTTTGTAGTTATATAATTGTAAAAACTATCTGCTGTCATCCATCCTTTTTCAGTATTTTCAGTGATCCATCCTGGAGGTAGACTGTTTGTAACAATCGCTGGTGTCCTTTCATTCCAAAAAAGGATCATGGGTGGTAACATAGTGCCTTTAGCATTTACTGTAAACAAAACAGTTATACTTTCTTTCTTATCACCATGTACAACTTTATAAACAGCGATCCTTTACGAGCCAATACACTATCTGCCTTTGGAATTAAAAAAAATGCACTTTCATCTAAGTTAAACACTCTTGATGGATGGATATACAGCAGATTTAACTTTTCTAAATGTTTTTTTACTTCATTAAACCAGTTTTTTAAAACATCTTCTGTTGTTGATGCTCGATTCATTGTTAAATTTTGAGCAATTCTTGGAGTCACATCTGGATGTCTATGACAAAAACTTTCCCACCAGTGTCTGCCTGACTTATTATCCTTGAACGGAATTTTTCTTTCTAGCTCAGTGATAAGTTTCTGTACGCATTGAAGAAGTTGAGATTTTGAAACAGGGAAACCTCTTTCGCTACAATAGAAAATCCAATCAACAAGTAATTTTTCTTCTTCAGCTGTTAAATAAGTATTAGGTCCTCTAACACCTTCAACTGGAATTATCCTTTTTTGCTTTGCGTACAAAGTACTTCTTGGCACTTGAAATGCATCAGCAGCTTTTCGTGTAGACATCCCCTTTTCTATTTCTTTTAATGCATCATTTACATTTTTTTGACTATATATCTTTTTATATATTGCTTTTGCTTTATTCTTTCTCTTTGTATCCTTGCCCATTTTGAGTTTTCTATCAATAAAGAATGCAAATAATAAATTAACAAATAACGTAAAAAAGATTATATATACTGTGTATCAATAAAAATAAACAAAAAAAATGCATAAAATTCCAAAATGTAATGTAAAAAAATCATTTCAAATATAATTAAAAATTTGAGGTTATGCATACTATATGTCAATAAAAGCAAATAAAAAAAATGCATAAAACTTGAAAAAATATGTTATCTACAATCGCTGCAAGTAATATATATGCTTAATATACTTACTTACGAATTTCATACAGAAAACAAGCACAAAAACTCGAGCACGTATTGTGGCTATGACACTCGGACATACGAATAAGCACATTAGATGACGACTTGCCTGATAACTGGACGATCGGTTAGTTATTGGACAGGCAAGATTATTACGTACCGATACATAACTACTCAAATTTTTATTTAAGTTCAATTTAAATGGGCAATTATTTATTTTCTCTGTACTATAAATATTCTTAGAATTCCGTAGCTACTTTATTTATACAGAAAA
>NW_012027316.1:20227-20608 GCF_000956235.1 Wasmannia auropunctata
TCTACTATAAAATAATGTAAAAATAACCATAAGTGAAAGTTCAAACTACTACATACGATAGTAATAAAAAAAAATTATTTATAGTAATAGTCCGCGTTTTACACATAGTTACTTTTACCAAACTGTTACTATGTTTACGGTTTTTATTTATTACTATGTGTATGGTTTGTCCAATTATAAAAAATGGTTAAATACTGAGAAATGAACATAGTTGAAGTAATTATAATTTCACTATGCATCATGGTAAATATACAGTGAATTTAATGGTTAGTCCAATTATAAAAAATGGTTCAATATTGAAAAATGAATATAGTAGAAGTAATCATAATTTCACTATGCATTATGGTTAATATAAAGTGAATTTAAAGATCGGAAGAGCAC
>NW_012027317.1:0-724 GCF_000956235.1 Wasmannia auropunctata
CGTCAATAATTTTGCTTCAAGATTATTGTTCAAATGTTCTAAAAATGTTGTTAAATAATATTCGAGAACAAAATCTATTATCTCTATTACGTTGATGCAACAACCAGCGACAAAATTCGACACAATGTTCTGCATCTCCTTCCCTCAGATGTTGTACCAATGTAAAATGGTACGGATGCATACGTTCATCTCGCAAAACACGATGAACTGTGAAACGCGACGCATTTATTTGATGCGATATGTTAGCAAGAATGCTTATGCCCGTATCTTTCCGTAGACACGTAAAACAAATAGTAATCTTTTTTTATTGATCTTTATTTGTTTAAAAGATCGCCATTTGCTTTACGTGTCTACGGAAAGAAATCCATCACGATGAATTACACAAGTAGAGAGTATTGCGACATGTTACTAATTTTGGGCCAGTGTAATAATCAAGCTAGAGTTGTTGCAAGACGGTATGCAGAAAATTATCCTCATAGACGTCATCTGAACAAAAACGTAATTAGACGAGCAGAGATTCGATTGCGAGAAACGGATAGCACGATTATCCATCGGCAAGATGCTGGACGTGGCCGAAACGTACGTATTATTAATGTAGAGGAAGAAATCGCAGAGATGATTGAAGAAAATCCGGGCATAAGCATTCATGTCGCATCAAATTAATGTGTCGCGTTCTACAGTTCATCGTGTTTTACGAGATGAACGTATGCATCCGTACCATTTA
>NW_012027317.1:7140-11309 GCF_000956235.1 Wasmannia auropunctata
ATATTTTGCCCTGTAGGTCATATTCCAATTTAGTCAATTAGACCTAGAAGAAGGTCAGATATTAGTAACATTTTGGTAACTTCGACCTTATTTTGACCAATTTAACCCAGCTTTCACCTTCACGATGTCTATATGGCAGCGGTTATCATAAACAAAATTTAGACCTACGGGTCACAGTAGTCTTTTCTGACCACCAAGACTACCATAGTCTGACCACTCATAACATGTTTAATTCTTTGTAGTCAGTCATAGAAACCTCGAGTAAAATATTAACAAAGTCCGATATTATGTCAATTTTGAAACTAAATATCGCGTGATATGTGACAGAAATATAAATACGAAAAAAAATTTTCTGTACAGAATTAAATTTTACACCACTTAGTTTCAAGGCGCTTTTAAAAGAAACTAATTTAAACAATTAATATTTAATTGTTAATTATATTGCAATTATAGGTTTTACGCATAGGTCAGTAAAACTATTTAATCTCGAACCTAGATTAAAAAGTATCTTGAAATAGATCTTTTTCTCAAGCCTAAATCACTCGAAAAATGTAATATCACATATTTTGTAATGCCTTAGTTTTTAGAAAGCATTTTTATGAAACATGGCGGACGTATGTGCTCTCCTTTTCATAGCGGATTTTACGTTTTAATCAGAATTTTGACCTATAAGTCAAATATCCTTGTTCGAAGGCCAAATGTCTAATTTTCAAGGCAAATCTCCTTAATTAGGGCATTTTTACTTCAAAGTTATGAACTTTGAAGTCATGTTGTCGACTAATAGGACATTGCGACTAGTAAGCCTGATTTCCCTATTTACAAGTAAGATCGATTTCAAAGTCACGACCGATTGTTTTGATCGATATAAAGAGGTTATGCTAACATAGCAATTAGCACGTAGCGTGTTATGTATACGTGATATTGTTACATACAGTCATATAAGAAAATATATAAGTTCAAAATGAGTAATGACGATCACTTTACAATTGTGGCAATAATCAAGAAACATGGAAACATTACGAAAATAGAATATTCGTATGTCCCACATCAGTGGGTCAAGGACGGTTTATATTTTGGCCATCAAACCAATCTTTGACATTGAGGAACGACCCATCGAGTGCTCCTCAATCCAATTGGAAGAGGTTTAAATGTAAAGTAAAGAAGGACTTCATTTTCGGAAAAGATGAAGCCGAATTATGGGAAGAGGAATATCTAAATGCATCTTGCACTGAATCGGAAGAAACGTATGTAGATAAGCACCATCGTCACTTTTCTTCAACTTCTCTTAAATTGAACATCAAGTTTAAGTGAGAAAATTTATTATGTTACATAAATTACAATTTAAATATATATATTTGTGACCATTTTTGCAGCTTGACAATTAACCGGCAGCTTGTCAATAACAATGACAAAACTAATAACAGTGGGAATAAGAAAACACTGGAGAAAACGAATATCGACGCACTATTTGACGATATTGTTGCATCTACGCCAAATATTCAGACACATGCTGCTGCTACTTCGAAGAATGTCGAGTCGAATATGAAAGAAATAAATATGACCTTTCAAAACCAAGATGGTATACTGATACAAGATTTCAGTGATAATGATTTATTAAACGCTGCAAATAATGTGCCAATATATGTACCAAACTTAATAAATAAGGAGGAAGTCTTACTCAATACAAGTAAGTTTAATTTCTCCTAACATTACACATAAAATGACGTGTGTTATGAACGCATAATAATCATTAACATGATATTTTATTTTAATAGTTGAAACACTCCAAGATATTCAAAAATGACTGAAACGATTAGAAGAAAATCAAGTACGCATGCTGGAAATGATGACGTCAGAAAATTCCATATCAAAATTCACTCTGGACAAAATGTATACCATGGTGAAAAACTTACACGATAAGGGATCTATTGTTACGGCAACAGGTTCAAAGCCGTCAACTGACTGTCAAGAACCAAATGAATTTGAAAGTAAATTCATTTTTCCATTAAATAAAGTTTCTGAGGTCTTGGCGTTTAATTTAGCACTCAGTGATAAAGATCCAAGCTACAAGAATTATTTGGTAACCATATACTTATATTCTATTCATCTACTTTGCCTGTTGTTATATTTCATTATTGCACATTTTAATAGGCATTAAGATATATCAATAAACAAAAAAAACTTTAAAACATTATAATCCAAGTTAATTATAATATTACTTTTACTCGTACTCAATGTCGCAAATGATTATGAAACTAACTCGGATTACAATAAAGATTATGCATTTATTTTTGTTTATGAGTGTATTTTATTGATTACTAATTTATTATATATTTTTATATAATATATAATTTTTCTTTTTTCCTTTTTTTCTTTTTTTATTCCGCGTAAAGACATGACCGTGTCTTTTGATATAATTCATTATTATATTTTCAGCTGAGTACTTTCCAAAAAATTGGCGGCACAGAAGGAATGGAAGACGGGAAAATCGTTGCCAAAAATTTATTGGCCATTTTCTTCACAAAAGAGCTGTTAACGATGTTTTCATGGACAGGAATCCCCCCCCAGAACGGAGGGAGTAAAGAAAGAAGCGTTTCAGTCGTGTCATGGAATCATTAATTTCTTTGCAGAAATTGTTAGACTAGCAGATTCGCGGTGGAATGTCACAAAAAATGATGATTTATTTAAGAAGCACATTTTAAAACATGCGAAGCAAATCCATGAGGCTGCCAAAAAAAAGAAAGCTAATGCGAGAAACAAGGCAGCTGATGAGGTGTTAAATGTTGCTGATGCAGTTTTGGATAACGGACATGAAATGCCAAATAACGAAATTATCGACGATGATAATGGTAATGCAGAGGAGGAGGAAGAAGTAGAAAAAGATAATTAAATTATATTACAGTTATTATATCTTGTTTACTTTATTCGTTTTATATCACTTAGCTTTAAAAAGTTAATGTATATCTCATGTATTTTATTTCACATTTATTTTATATTACAAAATCTTATAATTCTAATTTGATATCTAATGTATGAATTAGTGGAATAAAAATAAATTCGTTGTGATATGGAATACAAAACAACTTACATTTTATGTCGCTTAACGGATACAATTTCGCATCACACAAATCGCATGTGTATTTTGTACATCCTTCAGAATTTTTATTAAGTATACCTTTTGAAGCGAAAATATTGATCCGAGATGATGCAAAAGGTTTTGTAAAGAAATCGTACCTGCTTTTAAGACTACAACCGTAGACGTGGATTGCATTTCTAAAATAAGTTGCATTTATCATCGATATAATCTCTCCATTGTTTGTCATGAAATATCTATTTTTATTATCGGCACATAAAACAAAATTATTTGCTAAATTGAGCTGCTTATAAACGTTTTTACACGTTGACACGTCATGTGTACGATTAATAATTTCATTTGCGACACTTATGCTACAACTTGTATTTTTTGACCAATACATTTTTGACATTTCAAGAATTCGTCGACTAATTTGACTGAGTGGTAGATTACCACTACGAACTAACATCTTTATGTGTCCAAGATAATTTTCGAACGGATATGAGCTAATCGCAGGTAAAGGACCAAACTTTTTAACATCATCTACCACATGGCAAATGTTATGTACGTTGCTGCTTATTGAATCTATTCCATAGATATCTATAAATTGCTCAATGTAATCGTTTAATAAAGTTTCAGCAACACTTAAATACTTAGAATAATATTTACACGAAAGAATTGTAACTGCACTACTGAGATGTAAAAAATGTTCATAAGTCTCTCTTGATAAAAAATCTTTTAAGACTACGGGACCAAGATACAACAAAAAAATTCGATACTCTGCACTGTGACGGGACGTTTTGCGACCACGTCCGTCACAAGGGCTCATTAGCCCGACTGTACCGGCTAAGTGGATCCTGCGTCCTCCGATTTTCGAGGGCGAGCGCATCTACGATTTCGCCGCGTTTCGCGTACTTAAAACTTTGTACTAGAATTAAGCAATAGGCCTTGCCACGACCGACATAAGCGAGGGATGGCGACCATTCGACTGAAAAGCTTATAGTAAAGCGTCGTCTCACCGGCTCCCTGCAACCCGGACTACCAAGGACGAGAGGATAACGAGGCATACGCGTAACAAGACGGGAGCACAGGTCAC
>NW_012027317.1:12594-14900 GCF_000956235.1 Wasmannia auropunctata
CGGCCTTCCGCGCCGTCGTTGTTCGCCCGTCCGGACTTTCGCGAAAATCTAAGTTGCCTCGATCTATGGAGTTGTGCGTCGGGAATCGGAGATAGCTCGGATATTATATAAATTTGGTTCGCTCACGCGGGCCTGGCGCCCAAAATCCGCTTACATCCGCGGAGACGATTACTTTAACGTCTGAATCACCTGTATCTCCGATCGGAACGCGAGATTCTGCTCGACCCGGACGTGCGAACTCCCGACCATATTGCCTCGCACCTACGCGTGCGGTCGCAGCACCTTTCCAAAATTTCAGATGTTTTAGTGAACGTATAGCTCGATTAATATCCATCGGTTTTGTATCATTACACGCTTTTAGCATTTTTGATAATTCATCGGCTTGAGTGTTCGATAATTTTGTCTTGAAATTATAACTTCCCTCGCGCCATCCGTATAAACATCTACGCATTATACCTGTAAATAATTATTTAATTATGTCACGAAAAATAAAAGAAGAATAGAAGAGATCAGGAATATAATATAAAATTTAAAACATACCTAAATCGAATAGATGTAACGAGTCTGCGACTACGAAGTCTTCGACCATATCGATTGGTAAAGCTGTCAAAGGTGTGTTTTCCTTGTGATAATCTTCATCCGTTTTATTACGAAAACTTTCATTAGTCCTTCGAGGACAATCAAATCTTGGGTAGCTCATGTGACGTCCCTTTTTGTCCCATTCACCAACCACTGTACATTTGATGCAACTTCCACATTCAGCATTACAAGCCGGTGTTCCTATATTGAATAATATACAAATGCATTTTGAATAATACACATATATGCATTATAATTCATGAAACGCATTTATCACATATTAAACATTATTTTTATTAATTTACCTTTAATAAAACTTTTTGCTTGTGTATCGCAAATAAAGCACTTTATTTCGACAGTCACTTTATGTCCATTTATAAATACTCCATCTCTAAGAATTTCATTTAATTCATTCACAAACTGTTCAAAGTATAATTGAAGTGGAGGTTTGCTTTCACCGTAATAAACTGCTACCACCATTGGTTGTAAATTACTTTTTTCAACGATAAACAATATAGGCCAAAATTGATGTAACGAACTGTTAAACGGTGACATTCCATCAATGTTGAAAAGTAATTTAATATTTCTTGGCTGTTGAATATTACACAGCGCTGATTGTAAATTATTTTTGATACCATTGTACCAAAATTTTCCTGATGGTCCCATCTTTGTAATTGCTGTTGTATTAGGTGTTTTTAAGAGCGTTCTACCGTCCTTTGGCATTTCCGTCATGCCATGATTTCTCAATATTTTTAATAAGTCAGTAATTGACGCCAATGTTAATCTATGTGAGATTGCCCAATGATGAAGTTCGGTTATCAGTGCCACTTTATCTTCTATTATATCTTCTTCGTTTCTGTCAAACTCATCTTTTTCAGGAATGACATCAAATTCTAACAATTCGTCACGAGTTAACGGCGAATTACACTCGTCATTTACGGGGATGTCTAAATTCTGTGGTACCGCAATTACGTTTGCACTATCAATATCATTATGAATTATTCCTGTAACGTCACGACTGGTGGAAGCAGTTTTCATTGTATTATTTATATTCACTCCACTATTTTTCTTTGCACGCCTATAAAAACTTGTCGTTAAACGGTACGGTTTATATTTCTCTTTCTTCGGCATCTTTATTTTTAAAGATTTCGTACGTTGTCGAAAGACAGCTATTAGTGGTTATGTCAATTTCCAGACGTTTAGTCCAAAAACTAACTTTGAGGGCAATTTTGTGAGACATTTCGTTCTAATTTCGGTCAAAATTTTCTATAGATCATTTTCCGCGGTAACTTCGACTCTGAGGTTAGCTCCCAATACAGCCGTGAGTACTTTACGCCTTAAATATTTCCTATTAGTCCAGTTGAGTATGCAGGACTTATATTCCGTAAAAATTACATAATTCTGACCAATTAAGTAATATCGTCTACATGGTCGAAATAAGGTAATCCAAGCAGGTCATATTTCTTCCAAACGAGTCTTTAATATTGACTTCTAAGTTTAGTCGACTTTGAAGATATATCTTTGGTTAAAATTAAGTAATTTATAACTTAATGTATAACTTTAAAGTCATGAAGCTTTCATAGGATTTTGTAGGTCAAAATTACGTAATATTCGACCTGTACACTGGACTTGAAACACTATTTAACTTTTTCAACATTTTTTTGGTCAAAAATTAGTAAATTTTTACTTAATTAGGGTAATCCGACTTTGGCTTGGTTAAGATGCCC
>NW_012027317.1:17277-19686 GCF_000956235.1 Wasmannia auropunctata
AGACGTGTGCTCTTCCGATCTCGGCGGACACTCAATTTTGATGGTAAACGCCCAAATTTGAGTGTTAACACCAAAAAATGAGGGTTTTTTTTCGTAAGGGTAGTTCTGAAGATTCCCGTCCATGAAAACTTGGTCAATACCTCTTTCGTGAAGAGAATAGCCAACAAATTTTTGGCAACGGTTTTTCCCTCTTCATTTCCTTCAGTGCCTCCAATCATTTTGAAAGTATTGAGCTGCAGAAAAGTCAACATGTAAATATATTAAAACTTAAAGATTAAAACTATTTCGCCTATTTTGTTCTACAAATGGCTTTGTTTAAAATATACATTATAATAGAAATCTTGATAATAATAATAAAATGTAAAAAATATGAAATTAAACAATAATTATAATTTAAACTAGACAGCATATGTGAATAACACAACTAAATTCGAGACCACTTTCTATGGATCTTGGTGCCTAATGAATTCTATATGAATTTCTTAATTTCATTATTCAGCCATTTAAACTGCGCGCCGAAGTATCTTTTTAGTATTTTAAAGTGCTTATAAGCATCGATTTATTAAGAATTAAAGATCAATATAGTCTCTGTTCTCCTCTCATTGGCCTCAGCTAATGATTGCGTTGTAATAGTTCGAAAATTTATTCGGCACGCAGTTTACACGGTTAAATAATGGAATTAAAAAATTCATATAAAATTTATTAGGCACCAAGATTCAGCCGTGACCAGCGGAAGACGCTCTCAAATTTAGTTATATAAAATTAATTTGAGTAAATAAATAAAATAAATTTATAAATTAATAATATATTATCTGTCACAATATTTACTGATCAGTGAATACTCGAAAAGTTTTCGAGTACCCACTAATTTATTTTAAAATAGCTGATAAAATAAAATATAAGTGCAAACCAAATATGTTTTGTAATCCGCATTTTTTTCGATTTCTGAGTTAAACGCCTTTACATCAGTAACAGTATTTAATGGGAAAATGAATTTGCTGGAAAACTCAGATTTATTTGATTCTTCGTGGCTGATAGTTATCGGCTTGGGAATAGTCCCGTCGTGTAAGTTTTTTATCATATCATATATTTTATCTAGTGTCAATTTAACAGAAAAATTGTCGGACTTTCGCAATTCTAATATGCGTGATTGATTTTCTTCAATTTGTCGTTGATGTTCTTGAATGCTCAAGAGTGTTTGAAATACTGTAATAAAATATTATGTTAAATAATAATTATGTTCAATAAAATTTAACATTAAAATAAATTAATACTTACTAGTATTCAGCGACACTTTCTCTTGATCTTTTGAAATCGACACATTATTTGCAGCGTTGAATGTATCATCGTCGAATTCTTGAACCAAGATTCCATCTTCGTTTCGAAATGATAAATTTATTTGCTCTGACCCGATATTTGTTGAAGCAGCAGCATTTATATTTACGTTTGGCGTAGATGCAACGATAATATTGTCAAATAGTGCATCAATACTTGTGTTATTGATTGTCGTGGCTATCATTCCATTGCCGTTGTTATTGTTAATAGTCAAAAGCTTCTGATTAATTGGTAAGCTGCAAAAAAGTTCACAAATATACTAGTTCTTCTTTTTTTGTAATTATAAAAATAAAACAAAATTTTTGTAATTAAACTCGACATTTAACAAAAATGAATTTAAAGAAAATGGATATGGTGTTAAACATACGTTTCTTCAGATTCAGTGCAAGAAACATTTAAATACTCCTCTTCCCATAGTTCAGCTTCTTCTTTTCCGATAATGAAATCTTTTTTAATTTTACACTTAAATTTCTTCCACTCGAGTTCAGGAGCACTTGATGGGTCGTCTCTTAAAGTTAGGCAGTTATTAGATGGCCAAAACACAAATCCCTCTTTCATTCACTGATGGGGAACGTACGCATACTCTACTTTTGTTGCGGTGCCTCTTTTTTTAATAATAGCAACAATTTTAAAATGATCACCTATTGTTGCTGTAATTTGCAGATTATGTTTACGTTCGTGGCACCGCAGGCTGCAGACATTTCTCAATGTACCAATTATCGATCTCGACTTTGAAGTCAATCTAACTTATAAATAGGGAAATCGGACTTATTAGTCAGAATACCTTATTAATCGACAAAATGGATTGAAAGTTAACGACTTTAAAATAAAAATGCCCTGATTAAGGAAATTTAACCTCAAAGTTAGGCATTTGGTCTTGGCTAGGGCTGCCATCCGTCCGGATTTCCCCGGATTTGTCCTAGTTTTGAAGACGTCCGGGGGCGTCCGGGCGGGTTTTTGAAGCGGTCCGGGTTTTTTTATTACTCGTATTATTAAATAATAGCTGCGCAAACGTCGTTGTAAATGACGTAATTGAACTCCTACCTCCCGGCTTTTCCATAAGAGCAAAAAAAT
>NW_012027317.1:19706-27578 GCF_000956235.1 Wasmannia auropunctata
TGAACCAGTGTGAACAAGCCATAGTCTGATATGATGTATTAAGTAATTGAAATTTG
Organism: Wasmannia auropunctata; assembly: GCF_000956235.1. Taxonomy (NCBI): domain Eukaryota; kingdom Metazoa; phylum Arthropoda; class Insecta; order Hymenoptera; family Formicidae; genus Wasmannia; species Wasmannia auropunctata. The sequence goes on from NW_012027317.1 coordinate 19,763, forward strand.
CAATAAGAAAATTAATATTAACACTAAAAAAAAGTCCGAGTTTTAAGCTATAAAATCCGGGGTTTTAGAGCTCACAGTCCTAGATTAATAATTTTACAGATGGCAGCCCTAGTCTTGGCAGTAAGGAAATTCGACGTACAGGTCAAAATTCAGACGAAAATGTTAAATCAGCTACAATTATGAGGATATGTATGTCGGCCATGATGAATTAAAACACTTTTTAAAATTAGACATTACAATAATAAATTATATTATGTCTCTCAGAGTGACTAAGAATATAAAATAAAATCTATTTTACGATCATTTTAATGTAGGTGCAAGATTAAAATATTTTTATTGTACTAAACACAAAACTTATTATTGCTAAATAATTAACAATTAATTAATAATTGTTTAAATTATTTATTTTCGAAGGCGCGTTGGTTTTAGCAATGTAAAATAAAAATCTGTACAGAAAATTTGCTTTTGCACATCTATTTTTGTCATATGTCACGCGATATTCAGTTGCAAAACCAACGTGAGAATGGATTCTGTTAATATTATATTCTGAATTTCCCTGATTGGAATCCATGATTGGAACCATATGTTACGACTGTGTGTATAGATATCCGTCTAGATAGAATTAATACGGAAATGTATTTTTATGAGATGCAAAGCTGCCATCTAGACAAAGACTGCGGCCCCAAAAGAAGAAAGAGCACAAATTAGTCAGAATTAGGTCAAAATTACTAAAATATTACCGATATTCGACCTTCTGTCTAGGTCCATTTGACCAAATCAGACTATGACTTGTAGGACGAAATGCCTTGCATTACCTAATTTCAACTGTAAAATTACTTCAACTTTATTCCCCACTTACCTTCTTTCGACGCCAATTCGACGTAAATTGAGCTTGGTCTAACAAATTTTCGAACCTATCAGAAGGTCGGATAAACATAATTTCGCCCTATTTTGCTGCTTGGGTATACTCCGGGTCCGCGAATTCTGGGACACCCTGTATATCACATTTAAAAAAAATAAATGTTTCATTAAAATTATATTTTTATTATACCATTGTTATAAATTATAAAAAATTAGTAATTACATTTATAATAACAAAATTATGTATATCATAAAAAAGTATAAGTTTTTAAAGAACAGTCTTAATAAATAAGTCGTTCTAATTAACATTTGAATGTAATTAGAACGTAATTTAAATAATAAATTGCTGTTAAAAAGAAATTATTCTCTAAAAATAAGTCAGTATGTCCTTTTATTTTTTTAAATTAATAAAGAATTTACTCTTCAAACTTCTATTTGTGAAAATATATTTTTTTTAATCACTTATAAAAGAGTTGTTGAAAATGTCTTACTTATTTTTTTCTTAAAATTGCAAAACTAAAACAAATAAAATATTATTATAAAGTTAAGAAAATAATGCTTAAAAACAAAAATTTTGCGTTATTATAAAAATAAACAAGTACATGAAAAAATTAAAAGTTGATAAAATTAATCTTACAGCATAAGAAACTGTATTAATTAATTATCTATATAAAAATCGTTTCTAAGAGAAGAATTATCTTGTTTTTCAACATGTATCCTTATGCACTTTGCATCGTTAAATACATAATCGCGAGACCACAAGTAACGCACTTACGTAATGCTGTGTTTATCCGTTCTCTAGAAATAATAATAAGACTCGGGTGTCAGTATTAGCGTTAAGTATCGTTAATTATGTCAACCAAAATGGTAATTTAGACGTATTAGGATATACTACCTCATATAATTGAGGGTTCTCCTTCTATTTTACTTCCGCATATAAAAGTAAACGGATAAATTTTGCATGTGGTTTGCAACAGTCAGGCCCAGTGTCGATTCATCGGAATTTTTATATTGCTAAAAAGAGATCAAAAGAACAAACAAGAAGATAAAAAATAAAAATGAAAGGCACTGGCACTATTTTTTTCATTTTGTTTGTGCTCACGGCAAATCTTCAGAATGCTGAAAGTGTAAGTCTTTTAAGACGTGAACATATTAGTAGACGTGTTGCATTTCCGCTTTATTATATATATATCGTATATCGTATTATTATAATATATCAATTCAATGATAAAACTTGTGTCTTACAATCTTGTCTCTAACAATGTTTTTGCATATCATTTTATCAAAAATGTAATATGTAACGGTATAACATTTTTCGTCTACACTGATATGAAAAAGAACGATGCTGCACATGGATGCAACAAGTCTGTATGTACACGCTAGTTCTTTCTTAGAATCTTAAAAAAAATCTGTAAGTATGTCAAAACAAAAAATTAAAAGAAATTATAAAAATTTTGTCTAATATTGTATTTTTGAGATTATAATTTATTATTAAATATTTACAATATTTAAAACAATTTGGAGATTAAAACGTAAAAAATTATAGATTTAATATAAAAATTTGCAATTTTTATATATACTTAAAAATACAAGAAAAATAATATTTTTGCAGCAGAAAAAGCTATTATTATTATATCTTCTAATATTAGGCACTTCTCACATTTTTAACATTTACATATATGTGCTGTTCAAAATAATTAGAGAATTACTGTTAAATAAATAATTTTATCATTAACGAATAAAAACAGTAAGCTAATTATAAATACTGATGAAATTTCATATTATAATTTCATATTATGTGTGAAAATTATACTTAAATTATTTTGTGTATATATATATATATATATATATATATATATATATATAAATAAATTTATTGGTGCATTAATTTTATATAATTTATATACTCATTTAGATATTCAATGTTTCAAATTTTTCCACTTATTATTAGAGTAATTTTTAACTCTGGCTAAGAGTTAACATTTAATATTTTTCGCAGTATTTTAAGATGCTTACAGTCGCATCAAAATATTGAGGAATGAAGACCAATTGTAATCTCACTATTCTAACTTCAACTAATGATTGCGTTGCAAGTTTTGATTGACATTGATTCGGTGCGCAGTTTAAGTGGTTGAATAATGAATTAAACATTCATATAGAATTTATTAGACACCGAGATCTAGCTGTGACCATAAAAGACGCCCTTTTTATGTTTTGTGATTATATGTTCACTTACGCGGCCCAGTTCAAATTAATATTGAAAATAATTTTATTTTCGCAGAAAAAACTTTCACCTCAGGAAATGAAGGAGGTTTTGCAACCATTGACGAAACATTGTATTGAGAGAGTAGGGACGGATCCAAGTATGTCATACAAAGATTGCAGTCTTATATCGTATATTTACAAATTTATATAATGTGATCAACATCTTCAGATTTTTAATGTATTTTTTTAATTGAGATAAAATTTAATAATACGCAATACATATTTCATGTTTTACACATTTATAATAAATCAAGCAGCTAAAAGTATGTTAAAACATTAATATATCATTTTTTGTATTACATCACGTTATACATTAAATATACTTAAATATACCTAACAAACAAGATTATAACTGCAATGTTGCAGCAATATTTCAGCTATATTACAGAAATATTACAATAGTGCTGCAATATTGTAGTTATAATTTGTGTTTGCTGGATACATTTTAAAGATTTAACTAAAACTTAAATTTTATCTTAAGAGACATACATTGTTATTATTCGCAAAAATTAAAATTGTATTTTTGATATTCAAATTTTTAAATCTTGAATTTGTTTTAATTACATTATTGGTCTTATTAACATTAAGTAAATAATATTAAATAAAAGTATGTATTAAATAAATGCGCACTTGCGTAGATACACGTGTGTATGTTGTGTAAAATATTTTCTATAATACACATCACATATATACAAATTAAAAATAATTAATTTAAAAAGAGTTATAATAGAGTAATAGTAAGAGTGATAGTAAAAATATAGGAAAAATAAGAAGTAGTAAAAGTCTAATATTAATTTATGCTTAGAGATGATCGATGACGCAATCAAAGGTAATTTTGCATCGGATTGGAGATTGCAATGTTTCTTTAAGTGTATACTGGTAAATACAAAAATGGTAAGTAAAATTTTAATAATATTTTATAAATATTTTCTGAATACAAATGTTTCTCAAATTTTTTAAAAACATGTTAAAAGATAAAGTTGAAGTATCAAATCTTTTACACGAAGGCATTACACACTATTTTTTTAAATAGGTAAAAAAAATCAATTTTATGTAGATATTATATCTTTTTTCAATAATTCGACAAATATATATTGACAAAAAATTATATCTAACTTTTTCTAACATGCGTAATAAAAAAAGTATAATTACATTTACTAAAATATTTTTAAAAAGGTCTTTCAAAATTATCGTATAGGTAAATTCATGTAAAAATTTCGCATAACTTTGAATAAGTATAATTTCACAAAAAATGGTCGTATCGAAAGTTTTTTTTTCATTCACAAGAGTAAAGTTTGTATTTAAAAAAACTTTCAATAATAAATTTTAAATTTATCTTTCCTTCTCTCCGCTGTCTTTTTAAAAGTAAGGGCATGTTCATCTCTAAAAAATTGCATAATTTGACGCACTCTACGAGATGAAATTAATTTTTGCCGCAAATGCCATGGTAACCATTATAAAGTTTGAACTTCTCCGTACAAATTGAAAAAAATATAAAGCTTTGTACGATATTTTTCACGGAGTTACTATATGTCAAAGTTATCATAGCTGTCAGTGTTAGCATTACTGGTCAAAGTGCGCAGGGAAGTTGCTGATCGAATTTTATGCATTGTATGTGTGTGTGTGTGTGTATGTGCGCGTGCGCGCGCGTGTGTGTGTGTGTATGTGTGGTGTGTTTATGTGCATGCGTACGTGTATATGAATCTAAAAAGACTTGAAGAATATACAAATCGTTTTTTTTTCACGTAAGAGGTCTGACAAGGTCCTCACAAAGTGCACAATAGCTACAGCATAGAGAAAATTATCCAAGCATCTTGACTTCCTTTGGATCACTTTTCACCCAAAAACTAGACCGGAAATAAAATAAATATAAATAAATTTTATTTTTTTTAATTTTGCGATGCCTGTCGTAGGGAAAACTTACTGAAACAAATTTATTTTATTATTATTTATTTATTTTATTTTATTATTTATATTTACTTTATTTCCGATCTAGTTTTTGGGTCGAAAGTAATTCAAAGAGAGGCAATATGTTTGGATAATTTATCGAAAAATTAAAAAAAAATTTATTTTATTATTTTTTTATTTATTTATTATTTTATTACCTATTTATTTTTATTTTATTTCCGATCTAGTTTTTGGGTGGAAAGTAATCCAAAGGGAGTCAAGATGCTTGGATAATTTTCTCTATGCTGTATCTATTGTGCACTTTGTAAGGGTCCCTTGTGAGATGTTGTGGAATGTACTGATTTTAATCGAAAGTAGGTATAATAAAAGTACTATTAGATTTTTTATTATCATTATAGTTCCTGAGATATTTGAAAGTTTATTTGATATATGAATTTGAGATAAGCTTCTTTGGTTACGCCAGTGCCTTAGTACGCTCCTTTTTTCTTTTTATGTACTCGGCGTCGCGCCGCTAAATATGCAATAGTCAAATATGATTTAGACGTAATTGCTTTAAAATATGCACATAGCCCGTATAGTCATACAATAAATTTTGCGGCATAAACGATCGTAATTAAAAAGTTAATTATGGTTAGTAAAATTTTGCTTTCTATTAAAATTTTAATTATATTAGAAACTACATAAATTTATAGAAATCAATATATCTCTCTATAAAGTCATTCATTGAATGGACAGATTTTGAATTTTATACTTCGGTAAATAAGATAGATATTGATAAAAGAACTAATATACTAGAAAAAATTCATGCATTATATATATATTTAATATTTGTTTCTTTAAATAAAAAAATTAATTACATAATTTAATCATGATCTGAATAATTACCCATAAAAAAATATATTTTTTCCAGATAAAGGATGACAAGATAGTTGAAAAAGCTATCACAAATATCATAGAAATAATGTTATTAGAGGAACATGTAGCACCTTACAAGAAAGCGGTTGAACATTGTATACCAGCTGGTAAGCAAAACTGATATATATGATAATTTTTTAAATTAAATAACAATTATTTTCTATTAATTCTATAATATACAATTTGTTTATATTTATCTTTTATTTTTACAGTAAAAAAATTAAAAGGATGTGCGTTAGCATATGAATTTATCAAATGCTGCTACGATCAGGCGATTACGGTAAGATAAATTAATTTTATTTCACATCTCTTAAATTAAATAAATGAATTTTATTTCATATCTCTTTATAACAGTAATAAAAAGTCGCAATTTTAAAGATTAAAGACGTTTAATATTTTCTGAACATATACAGGGTGTCCGGTACTGAATGGTAAAGCGTTCGTAAGTAGATAGAGCGGACTATAAAATTGAATAAAAAAGTACTCTACCATTTTGAAACTTTCTCAACAATTTATGAGATATTAATTACTAAAAATTACCGAATAAACGCAGCTCACCGCCAAATGCAATCGCGCAATGAGATGCGACCGCCCAGTGCTCGACGTTGCTAGGCAACGGAGACTTAGTTACTATTGCAAGCGAATTTCTTAGCAACGTCGAGCACTGGGCACTGGGACGGCATTCAGTTGCACTTATTCGGCGATCTTTAGTAATTAATTTCTTGTAAATTATTGAGAAAATTACAAAATACAGGATTTTTCAACTCAATTTAATCAGTTTTACCAGCTGTTTACGAGCGCTTTACATTTAGTGCTTATACCTTGTATATTATTTGATAATCTTATGTGTACAGGGTGATAATAACCACATCAGCTCTCGTAAGCTGATAGAGCAGACGAAACTGAACAGAAAAGTTTTCTACCATTTTGCAAAATTAGCAATCATTAACGAGATATTAATTTTTGAAGATTGGCGAATAAACGCGTATCTCTCTGGCCCATCGCTGAATGCAAACGCGCGGCGAGATACGACCGCCCCACTGCTGGTCGTTGCTATGCACGCGGGGATAAACAATTATGGTAGAACTAGAGATCCTATAAGAAGAACTCGCCAACTCGTCAGGCTCTGATTGGCTGGGGTTCGGATTGCACAATTGTGCTCCATAAAGTCACACTATACTCTTTTGATTGATCGGAGCACAGTTGTATGATCCAAACTCCAGCCAATCAAAGTTTAGTAAACAATCACGTGGCGGGTTTTTTCTTAGATTGCGTTCCTTTTGGACGCTCACGCGCTGTAAACGCTTATAAGCTTCGCTTATACGTTTCTTTTGGCGTTATAAGCGCTCATGAAAGGCGCGCGCGCGATCTTTCTTGTAAATTTTACAAAAAGGCTAAAATTCAAACTATAATTTAATGAAAAAAAAATCGATGATCATAAACCAAAGTTCGTTTGAAATCTCTTGTATATACTTTTAGATGTCATTGGGTTTATTTAGTAACCAAATTTTGTCACAAAAAATGTTAAAAGTGGCCAAAAATGCCACTTCATTCCAATTTACTAGACACAAAATTCTAACGTGCTAGGCAAATTTTGCAACCAGCATCGTGTTCTGTAATGCGAAAAAATTTTCGAGAAACGTATTGTTGCACTTTGAAGAGAAAAAAGTATAACTTTATAACCTTTTTTTCTTTAGAATTCTGTGAAAACAGCTTATAATTCATTCTTTTTTTCGAAAATATTCGAGATAGTAATTTTAAGAGGATGCTGAAAGGTCGGCCAAATTTGTACAAGGTCGATAAAGCAGACTCTTCAGTGTCAGTGGTATCTCTAAATAAACTTTTTACAATATCTTCTGGTCTCACT
>NW_012027317.1:30647-31315 GCF_000956235.1 Wasmannia auropunctata
TACATATGAGCTACAGAACTTCTACACTAATAAAATGTTTACGTCAAGTGATAGCTGTACGATCCGAAAAAATGTAATTTTTTAATTTTTTTTCGTTTTTACTACAAATTCCTTCGTCCCCCAAATACATTTTATGTCTATTTCAATCCTGTAAAAAGATTTTCAATTCCGTTCTATCAATTCGGAGAAATCTTTACAACTGCAATGTATCAATAATTCCGACCTTCCTGCATCGCCTTAATTATCTTGCTTTTGGCAGCTCGAAGACGTTGCTGAGATTTCGAATAACTATACTGACGAGGAAGCTCGCTGTAAATAACATTTTTTACAGAATATATCCCACACTGCGCAAGGCAGATTCGTGGTCAAGTTACCGTTTAAAGAAGATAAATCCGCTAATATCGAAGATTTTAGGGACATTGATTTAAAACGTTTTTATAATCTCAAAAGACGCCTCAATCGCGATCTTAAGTTCAAATCTCAATATTCTAAATTTATAAATAAATATTCGGCATTAGGCCATATGAAGTTAATCTATAAACAATATACACTCGACAGCAAAATTAAAGCATCACCCATTCTGATAATTAAAAATAGGCAAATTTCAAGAAAGTGTAACTTTGTCAAAAATAATCGTATCGGAATGATCAAAAAAGCATTTCAAAGCT
>NW_012027318.1:0-302 GCF_000956235.1 Wasmannia auropunctata
AATATTGTAAAGTCGATTTTATAAAGTTTTAACTTTCCAGTCAATACAAAACAGCGGCCGCGAACAACATACTAGCAATATGGTAGGGATATTTTGTAAATTTGGCTGTTTTGTAAGAGTCGCACGCTGAGAGCTTTGAGTATATAGATACCTGGAGGTGGAATGCCTTTGTTCTCTGCAGGCCGCAAGCGAGTCCAAGAGTGGCAAGGAGTGCGAGAGAGAAAGGTATACGAGCGATACCACTTGATACTTCGTCCTCTCTGTCTGTTGAATGATCGACGCATGCGCAGAGAGGACGAACA
>NW_012027318.1:2460-2884 GCF_000956235.1 Wasmannia auropunctata
ATCAGGAAGCTTCGCCCTTTAAAATGAGTTCAGGAAGATTGTTTTACGATTATTTTTTTCACGAAGTTATTACAGTTTAAATATCAACGATTTTTCAGCTTCACTATTCAATTTTTTCAAAATTTAATAAGCTTTTAATAGCAAAATTCAAGAATCACCTATTCTATCCTCCAAAGAAGAGTGTAACGTTGCAAAGATGACAAATCGTAACAAAATTTTTTAATAAGCATTTTATAGCTTAAGAGAGTGTAACTTTGTCAAAAATGATCGTATCGGAATGATCAAAAAAGCATTTCAAAGCTTAAAGTCTCTACTTTCGACATCCATAATTCATTAAATTACGTACCGATTCTTTACAAAGCTGCACGGATGCAAATGGAGATGCATCAAATCTAAAAGATCGGAAGAGCACACGTCTGAACTC
>NW_012027318.1:3032-5769 GCF_000956235.1 Wasmannia auropunctata
TTTTTTCACCGAGTTATTCAACATTGAAGCAAAAGTGACCATTTTTGCTTCAATGTTGAATAACTCGGTGAAAAAAAATCGCACAATGCTGGCCGGGTGCTCAAATTAAAGCTAAAGATTCACGCTTTCGAACGATGTAAACCTCATTTGCGTGAAATTTGTATTTTACTTTTTGGAACTTCGCAAACTTGGTAAAAAATTTTTAGATTTGATGCATCTCCATTTGCATCCGTGCAGCTTTGTAAAGAATCGGTACGTAATTTAATGAATTATGGATGTCGAAAGTAGAGACTTTAAGCTTTGAAATGCTTTTTTGATCATTCCGATACGATCATTTTTGACAAAGTTACACTCTCTTGAAATTTGCCTATTTTTAATGATCAGAATGGGTGATACTTTAATTTTGCTGTCAAGTGTATATTCAATACAACATTTAACATATTTTATGTTACTAATATTCAACTATATTATAATAATAAAAACTATTAAGATAATATAAAATATAATGGATAGCCCAAAAAGCATTGTATCTAACAATAAGCATGAGTCTGTCACTACCTTAGTATGAGTTATAGCCTATCTGTGAAGACGCGGTTTACTGCGCATGCTTCAAATGTCTCTCAATCTAGGATCACTGCTTCCACCTTCGATTGACTCCGTTGTCATCAGGGCTGAATACTACATTTGTAAATTAGGGGGTCTTTCCCAAGAATCGCAGAACTGTACGAAGAAAATATTTATTAGAGAGACGACATTTGAAACCTATTATCTCTTCCTTAATTACATTAATAGTGTCACTTAAAATTTCGGAAAATATAAATATATATATGTGATCAAGTTTTACAGTTTGCAAACGAGACTTTGAAAAATTGTAATTTTTATAAGTAAATCAAAGATTATTTATATTAAAAGAAATCTCCTAATATTTGAACTACTTGTCCTAAATTTCAAGTTTTATCAATCTGTATGAATATGAGTATGTGGAGTTTGCATTATATAAATGAAAATATGGGAATATTCTCGTAACAATTTAACTTTGAAAAAAGAAATAAATATAATTACGAATATTAATGAGCTTTTATCTCGTTGTCAGAATAAATGAGTTATTCTCTATTAACGGTTACAAGAATATTACGCGTACATTGTGAGAGATTATATGCGACGAAAACACATTATTTATTCAATAAATTGAATAAATTGGAAGTTATCTTAAAAATTAATTTTTTTTATTAAGAAAGAAAATACAAAACAGTAATACAAAACAGAAACAATAAAAATGACAGAGAAACATATATTTATTATATTATATTTATTAGTATATTATATCAAATCTATGTATGTATCGCAGATATAGAATTTGTAAAAGTAATGTAAGAGTATATGTAAAAGTAATGTAAAAGTATATGTAAAAGTAATGTAAGAGTATATGTAACAGTAATGTAAAAGTATATGTAAAAGTAATGTAATTAGATTTATCTGTATATAAAAGAAATTTAGCTTTCTCAGCAATTGTTTAAGATATTATTATTATTAATTGCTTAAGATATTTAAATCTGATTGTTGTTAATGATTGTATTCTGCAAAATAATCTTCGAAAGCGCCGTACGACAAAATGTAACTGTAAACTCTTACAAAAAGATAAGTGATATAAAATATAACAATCTGTGAGATTTATGAGGAATTAAAAATCCAAAAAGATGCCTGGCTAAAAGTTAAGATAAAAAGAGTTTGAACGTTTATAGATTTAATACAAGTTTAAGAATTTACTCTCTAAAAGTGAATCAGTGGAATCATCATTGTTTCAATGTACCTACATCATTTTTCAGTGGCATAGAACTGAGATAAACAATGAGTTTTTCAATTATGTTGTTTCAGTGATAATATACTGATTTGAACAGTGAATATCACTGAAAGACAGTGAATTTTAGTTTTCAAAACTGTTGGACTATCCTTTAGTAATATGCACGGTTTGAATCGGTATATTAACACTAAAAGAATATTGAAATACTCACTGTTTATCACAGTTCTAAGTATGTCACTGGAAAATATATATACTGAAAATCAGTAATGATTCCAATGATTCACTTTTAAAAACCAAAAAAATCGAGAAAAAATATGAAAGAACTATAAAATTTGTTTTAAATTTTAAAGTCAAAAATTCTTTTATCGTTGTTTTTAGGAATGTAAGAATATGTAGAAAAATATTACGAATTGAATATTTTAAAAATACTACCTTTTGTTTAAAAATAAATAATAAAAATATTCATACATGAACACGATAATTAAAATTTGGTAAAGGAAAAAAGAAGAGTGAGTTTAAAACTTTCAATGAAAGTAATTAACTACATTACAAAATAAATTCGCGATTTTGAAATTGACAATTCAACATAGAAAAAGAAATTTCAAACATCCTTGACGAAGTTTCAACAGTTTTCAAATTTTTGTAACAATTTTGTAACAGTTTTTATAATTTTTTAAAATTATTTCGATTTCGTAAATGTATCTCATTCCAGACAACACATATATCTAAAGGACGTGTTTATAATATTGTTAGACATCCTTAACACACACGCACGCACGCACGCACGCACGCACGCGCACGCACACGCACACGCACACGCACGCACACGCACACGCACACGCAGACGCACACACGCACACACGCACACACGCGCACACACACACACACACACACACACACACACACACACACACACACACACACACACACACTATA
>NW_012027319.1:0-479 GCF_000956235.1 Wasmannia auropunctata
TTTGATCTCCTTTTCCGGATCACGTGAGCATCCATCATGTTAAATCCAGGACCGAAATGAGAAAAGTGCCTCACAAGTAATAAAACAGATAAGTAATATGGATTCGATACAGTAAATCAATAAATTCAATGTGTAATAATCAATAAATTCAATTGAATAAAACGTTTTATTAGTAACAATTATTCGTAGGAGTGATCACTAAAGAAAATTTCTGATGTAATTGCTTATAAATTGTCTGCACATATGTATCTACGTTCCTATCGTCTTGCATTTCATTAGATCCAACCCAAAACAAAAGTTGCGCGGCGATACCTGCGCAAAGATTCATGGCGAATTCGGTAAACTTGCACTGATTCTGTGCAAGTGCTATCCAGTGCTGCCCTGATATGGTGCTAGTGCAGCACCATAGGTCTCCGGATAAATGCGATCGTCCATAGTGCAGCATTAACTCAGGGCAGAGATCGGAAGAGCACACGTCT
>NW_012027319.1:529-1148 GCF_000956235.1 Wasmannia auropunctata
AAGGTATAAGGGCGAATTCACACCTTGACAGAAAAGCGGAAAATAGAAAAGCAGAAGCCAATCAAAACTTGCACTGGTAGCAAGAAAAGCAGAAAGCAAAAACTATTAACTACCAACTCGAGTTCTGATTGGCTTCTGTTTTTCTGTTTTCTGCTTTTCTGTCAAGGTGTAAATTCGCCGTAAGGGTGAGTTCCCATTGGCCTAGTTTACACCAAGCATTTGATACACGTACTAACTAGTAACTTTCTATTAAATTTTCTTAATTTCGACGATGCATATAAACTTATACATGATATATGTATTTAATTAATCATATTAATGCATAGTGTATCAGCTTAGTACATCATTCTTTAAATGCATTGTAGAAATTAAGATAATTTAATAGAAAGTTTCTAGTTAGTACGCGTATTAAGTGCTCGATGTAAACTAGGCTAATAGGTCCACTTCGTGTCGGCACCTTTGATCTCCTTTTCCGGATCACGTGAGCATCCATCATGTTAAATCCAGGACCGAAATGAGAAAAGTGCCTCACAAGTAATAAAACAGATAAGTAATATGGATTCGATACAGTAAATCAATAAATTCAATGTGTAATAATCAATAAATTCAATTGAATAAA
>NW_012027319.1:4272-26594 GCF_000956235.1 Wasmannia auropunctata
TACGTGAAATTTTCCATTGAATTTTTCTACCCCTTGGGAAAGAAACCGAAAAAATCCGCAGAAAAATTGAAAAAAACCGGTTTTTTTCCCAGCCTTTAAAACTCTTCACAGCTCTAAACGCCATGTTGGACTAAGAAAAAGTAACGGAGATCTAAATTTCATAAATTTTTTGCGTTTTCAGCATAATCTCTACCAGCCGGAATTACATTGAAGCCTATACTTTAATCGTGGAGAAGGATTTTTTAATCTGTTGCCTTTAATTATGTTTATTTTGTTTTGGAAAATAATCGCGTTCGATCGATAAAACAAACGACTTTAGGATCGCCTTAATAATGTATTATTCAAATAAATCGCAAATTTATGTCAAAAGTTGATAACATCGACACTCTGCAATTACCTCCGGGCCCACCGGGTCCATTTGCTGGCACGAAAATTTGCCCAGGGCCAGGTCGGTCTTAAGAATATCTCGTCGGTGTGTGTTCGTATCTCTGTATTTTAGGACTCTAGTTCAATATCCACTTTCCAGAGGCGCTGAAACCAGCTCAATCGCCCGTCGCAGCTAATCGCGGGCATGTCCGCTCTCAGGATCCTCTCTGTTTATACTATGGATAAGTATATACACTACGGAAGGTGGGGGGGGGAGAGGGGCTGGGGAGGTGTATGCGCATTGCGCAGATGAGCCTGATGAGCGCTAGGCGGCACCAGGCGGCACTAGCAGTGGCGACAGACAGGCGACGGGCGAGCGCGAGCACGAGCATGTAGATGCTGCGAACGTTTCGTCCAGCAAACGCGGCGGTGAGCGGTGTGTAGTGGAGTGTACGTCATAACGGAGAGTCGCACATCGCGAGAATCGCGGAAATCTTGATATTTTGCAATGGACGACCGCTCGGTGATACCTGTTGCACGTTCCAGTACGGACCGGTTCGTCTCGCTCGATTTCTCCTAAGTGATACCCACACATCAGCGCGAGAGCGAGACGAAGGATGCACCGCCGCGTTCGCGCCCGCGTTGACATTTCTTCGTAGAGACGCGCGTGTAGCGCCGTCCGTCGTACGCGTTGACAGTGTGTTGTGTATGTATGTGTTTTTTTGTGCGCGCGTGTGTATACGTATGTGTGTATTATTGCGATACGACGTTCCTCGTCGCGCCGTGCTGCATCGTCGGAGTCGTGCAGTCTAGCATTGGCGGCAGCCGCGGGTCGACATCCCCGAAGATTTTCCGTCCGTAACACTCGCCGGCGCAACATTTGCGCGCGCGCGCGCGCGCGCGCGAAAGAGGAGCGATGGGCATCGTGCAGAGCCGCAACGGGGAGAGCGATGGAGGTGTACGTGAAATCTTCGTCGGCGGTGTCAAGGCTGGCGTGCCTCATCACCCGTGTCACCCCGGCATGGGCATGGGCAGCCTGGGTGGACCTCACACGCGCAGCGGCAGCATGCGTAGCGCGCCGAGACAGCCGATGCCGGACGCCGTCGAGCTCGAGAGGCGCTTCACCAAAGTGCTGGTAAGTGCAACACCGGGTTTTTTTTTTGTCATTTGCGCGCGGCAAACGTAGCAGACGATATCAAGCCCTCGATTGTGTATCTTGGAATAAGGTGAAAATTGCAAAAGTGAGCAAATTCACTTGAATATTTTTAATTTCCCTGGCCAATATCTGAATTTGCTTATTTTTCACCTCGTTTAAAGATACACAATCGACCCTCAGATCCATCGTGTAGTCTCGGCAATCGTTTCAACAATTCGAAAGTATATTTACATATTCCGCAATATTTAATTTGTGTTGTTGTCGCTTGTACAGATTTCTTGTTGTTTATACAGAAACCGAAAATTTTAAAATTACACGTCACTGTGGGTACACACGTGAAATAAGTATGTCATATAACGAAAATTTGATTGTTTTGTTATTAACCAAGCTTAGATTAACTACGCTTTCGCTTTGAATGAATATTCACGAACGTGATTTACTCTTTTAGCGCAGTTTAAGTTTACCTTTCGCAGGTAAATTAAACAATTTTCGAACAATATTTTTATAAATGCTTAATTTTTCATTTAATTTAATTTATTGCGTATAATCAAGATGAGACATATTACAGAAAGTTTTATACAAAGATTATGCACATGAACGCAAATGGCGAGGCACCAGCTTAGCAGCTGTTGTAAAAGCGACCCCCCCTTCCCAGATCACAGATTGTTTAGATAACATAAGACGAAATGAAGGCAATTAAACGCAAAATTTACATGTATTAATATTTAAATATCAAAGTTAAGACTCAAATGATTCAAAATCAAACGATAAAATAAAGGGCAATGAGCCAAAGCCAGATCGTGGTTCTTACAAAATTTCATATGTTCGAAAATTTACAAAAGTATAACGTTTCGGCCTACATTAGGTCATCTTCAGTGTAACGGTGCTTTGCAAGTTATTAGTTGTTGCTGGCTTGTAATTAATTGGTTTCCCCTTGGGAAAGAAACCAAAAAATCCGCGGAAAAATGAAAAAAAACCGGTTTTTTTCCAGCTTTTAAAATTATACTGATAAGGTCAAGGCTTACTATTGTAATGAGCTTTTGTTAGAAGAACGGAACGATAAACAAAGAGGAAGGAAAGTTAGAGGGGAAAGGGAAGCAGGAATGTTTAAGAAGAATAACAAATTAAGGACAGAAAGATAAGCTTCAGAAAGAAGTTCGCTTTGTGTCGCTCTGTTTATTGAGCTCACTTTTTTGTTTGTCTATATGAACGCTAATATTTACCTAATATGAAATGAAAATCAGTTTGCATTTATATACGTATATAATTTGTTTTTCGGTGTGTTTTTAATTAATATTAATATAAGTAATTATTTAATTTAAATCAGAAATAGTGAAGTAATGTTAACGCGACGTAGGTGTTGGTGTGTATAATAATTATTGTTACAATATCCAACCACACACAAACTGCGCGCCGTATTTTTTGTCGGTTTTAAAAGTCTTAAAACACAGTTCTTACATGAAGCCGGAATCTGTAACGAATTTACTTTGACGAATTGATTTTGATTTACTTTGAATTAAATTGACGATCAATTTAATATTTTTTATGCTAAAAAATATAAGATTTCCCTTTCCCCCATCTTGTAAAGGAATATTTAATTTAGCTCTCCTCACCTCCGATTTTGTTTTTTTTTATTCTTCGATGATACACAAAAGTGTTTGAACACCATAGATTTGAAATGATAATGTTTATTTAACATCTGAGCGAAAGCAAAAACGTGTCTTTATCAATATAATGAAGTAATGTATAATTAAATAAAAAGTAAAAAGTTCCTCAACCATAGATATTATGCTTAATTAACTTATGTCCATTTTTCAATGTAGATTAACTTTAATCTTGGTTTAACTTATTTCTTCTAATTTATAGAACTAAAAAGAGAAAAGAATAAATTAAACCGAAATTTAAGTTAATTTACATTGATAAAAATGAAGACATTAATTATTTAACTTATTAAACTATTGTGTAATAATTATTACTGCTTACAAATTCCTTTAACTTTTCCATGCAATATAATAGTTGCCAAAAATTTATCATGATTTATATCACATCTTTTGCTCTGTGTACGTGTGATTAGCGTTATTTTTATTTATGAATAAAAATAGTCATACGTGATGATCAATATCTATATGATCATCGAACTTCTTGATATTCGAATATTCACGTGAGTAATTAACGTACATATTCGGCACGCATCTCCTGAGTAAATACATAATGAATCTTTTACGATTTACATTGTTATTTTTTTAGATTACAATGTTGTAAAAATTAAAATTTTATAAATAAACCTTACAAAGATAGACCTTACGAAAATAAAAATATACGTCAAGTATATTAAAAACATTTAATAATATCAATAAAAAATTAATTGCTCAAAAGTAGATGATATCCATCTAATTAGCCAAGTATTGCTGAGACAAATTTAAATCTTCAAAAAAAACATTTTAATATTACATGTTTAATTAATAGAATATTTTATTTTTGTATGATTCTATTGTGATTAAAAAATTAGATTATAAAATAAATTATTTTTACGCGGCAAATATTAATTGTAAATAATAATTTGATAATTATATTCTAAAAAAATATTTTAAAAAGCGATTTTTTTTAATTACAAATAATTTTACTTAAATATCTATTTTATTGTCTACTATTTTATTAGATACCTATTTATGTGTATAGCTTAATTCTAGAAGTACACATAAGTTGCCAAATCAAATAAAGAATCTGTAGAATGCTTTTTTTTATTACTAGATATTTAGAAAAATTATGGTTTATTCTTTAAGATATACGAAACATTTATTTTGTCAGGAAAATGAAAATCGATAATGTTACTTATAAAATAATAAAATAGGTAATATTTTGTATATTATTATACGAAAAGGTAATTTTTAAGTGCAATGCTACAAATATATAAATATATTTATTATAAATAACAAATTATCTATAAAGATGAGATTGTAATTGATGCTGAATTCGCAAAAATGTTTTTATATTCAATAAATTAAATAAGGACTATGAGCCTGAGTGAGATATTTCATGCTCCAATAAAATTACATCAATTAGTGATTAAAACAAAACAAACGACCTGTATTAGATCATTTTCAATGTTAAAAATTAATACAAATAAATTAAAACGGTAAAATATAAAAGTACAGTGTTAAAATTTGTTAAATACCATCTAAAGCATAATATTCAGGCGCAAATCTTTAAAACGCATCGTGAGGTAGACTGAACGTACGGTCCTCTCAAATTTGAACCGGAAACAAAGGCGAATAATGTTATTGTTAAAGTCCGCAATTTAATAACATTGTAGATTTTCATTCTGACTATCGTGTTGCACTCAACCATGAATTTGAGTGGACAGATGTGAAGATTGATGATAGTGAGCCATCCTATACAAAAAGGATAATTTCTGAAATGGTCCATATTAATTGACAGCAGCACGGTTTCAATAAGCAGAGCGATACTGAATCACTTTCTGACGCATATTTTCCGATTCTACAAACATTGCCCTCACATTAATTTAATTTTAATTTTATTCCGTTCTTTTCTCTTTCTCCTTTCTCCTTTTCCCTTCTTTTTCATTATTCCCCTTCCGCTTTTCCTTTTCCTTTCACTGTTTATAGATGTCCTATCAGTAACAAATGTTGACATTACATATCATTCCAAGTTCGTATCTAAAGACTCAGACGCAAAACGGTCACTGACTACAAAAATGTTAATTCTATTCTTCGAATAATACGGACTCCTGGATTCAGGAATTTAATTTTAATTTTAACTATAACATGTTAGTTTTTTTAGTTATATATTCATTTTTAATTATTTTTTAAATTTGAATCTAGCTTTTACAATGTTACAAATTGCGGACTTTAACAATGACATTATTCACCTTTGTCTCCGGTTCAAATCTGGGAGGACCGTACGTTCAGTCTACGTCACGATTTAAAGATTGCGCCTGAATATTATCTTTTAGATGATATTTAACGCATTTTAACACTGTACTTTTATATTTTACCGTTTTAATTTACTTGTATTAATTTTTGGATGTGTGAAGTTGGCACCCCCAAGTTTCGAAATCAGAGTTCTGAATTACTCAAACGAAAAAGAAGAATTTCTGATAGTTTTTAGAAATAGTTCTGTTTATTATAATAACGAAAACACTTTTTGAAAAATGGGGGTGCCAAATTCGCACCCAACATTAACACCGAATAGTTCTGATTAATTTTTTTGATATCATTTGTCGAGTACTGGAGTTCCTGATATAAAAAAAAGCTTTTCTTAATTTTTCAAAAAAAAATAAAAATTAAAAAGAATTTATATCCATCCCGAATAATTCTGAATAATTTATTTGATGTCTTTTGTCGAGTACTAGAGTTCTTGATAAAAAAAATGTTTTAATTAAAAAAAAATTATAGTATGTGTGAAGCTGGCATATCATTTTGTGGGGTGCCAACTTCACATATCCAGAAATTAGTTAATAGAAAAATAGATGAAAGTATAAGTAATATAGAAAAAAATGTGATTAAAATACGATTCTTTTGAAAAGATTTATTCTTTGATTTTGATGACCGCTTTGTTTAAAAATTTCTTTTAGATTCATTGCTGATTATAATTTAGAAATTAATCGTATTATTCTATAATTACATAATATTTGATTAATTTTGATGTTTTGTATAAGTTTATTAAAATGAATTTTTACGTTAGGATGTACATACAGATTATCAATATAATCGCCGTTTACATGCGTGTCTCATTTATAGTTGAACATGTGTCTCATTTATAGTTGAACATGTTTTTATGTCTCGACAATATCATTAAATGCTTCAAATTATTTGCTGATAAATTTCAAAATTGAGTGATATCGCCCGCTCGACACGCTTTTAAATATCTTGTCGTAATTGTAAGTTGTCTTATCACATTTTAATCAAAATTACAGTATAGTGGAATTGTCTACGGCGTACTTTCGTTCTTTAACTCTTATAAAATATTTAATAATAGAGGCATTTGATATAATTGGTGATATTTTTTATCAAAATGTCTGAGTTTAATATTTTCTTGAGACAAAAATATCAAAACATGAAATATATTGGCAACTAAAACAAAAGTACCTCTAAGCTAGTCCCCCCATCAGCGCAAAATTAATTTTTAAATACTTAAAAATTAAGTGCTAATTAGGTGCTAATTAGGTGCTCGAATCATTTGGCAGAAAATAAAAGAAATATTGAAGGGGCTGGCTTAACATTAAGTTTGTCCTCCTTCCCCCACAAAAAAATAAATAATTATTGCGTTAACGAAAAAACAAATACAGTAGAATTAATTGCTAATTAGGTGTTCCAAGAAACGATGAAAATAATTCGGAAATATGTATATTACAAAACTTAGACGCCAGTCGGTCGGCTCACTAGAGAGAAGTTATGTTAAGAAATTAGGTGCTCCGACAAACTTGGTATTAAATTATTTCTTTTTCAATATTATTTAAAGATATGTAGAATTAGACCGCCGAATTAGAGGTTTTCCCTTACAAAAAAAATGATTTGGGTTAGATTAGGTTAGTCCCACGTATACACTTTACAACGCAAAGTGAAGTTCTACATGGGTTTACAACTTTTACGCGAAGCGAGTTCCACTCCACAACGATGGTTTGGATTAGATTAGTTTTTTTTTTTTTTTTTTTGTGAAGCCCTTCCCCGTTAAGAGGACGGAACATACTGCCTTTATGCATATATACACTTTACAACGCGAAGCGAGGTTCCACATAGGATCGATGTTTAAGTCCGAATTTCTGCCAAATGGAACGAGTACCTAATTTAACGACTTGATATTTTTAAATAATTCTAAGAAAGAAATATTTTAATACCAAATTTTTTGAAGCACCTAATTATTTAAGATAATTTCTCTCTTATGAATCGACCGTTTGACTGGCGTCTTAAGTTCTGTAATATATTTTCGAATTATTTTTATCGTTTCTTGGAGCACCTAATTAGCACTTAATTCTGCTGTATTTGTTTTTTTTTTTCATTTACGCAATGAATATTTATTTTTTTGTAGGGAGAGAGGTAACTTAATATTAAGCCAGCTCTCCCTATATATATATATATATAAATTTTTTTTTATTTTCTACCAAACGGTTCAAACATCTTATTTTGCACTTGAGCACTTAATTAGCACTTAATTTTTAAGTATTTAAAAATTAATTTTGGGCTAGTGAGTGGCGGGCGGGACTAGCTTAATTAAGCTGTTTCTGGTAAGAAAAGAAAGGTAACGAATTGTATTTTCTTCTTTTTCTACATTTAGATGCGTTAGCTAATATATGTGAAATTTATAATTATGAGGAAAATTAATTATATTTTGAATAGATATACAAAAAATAGTGGAGAGATCTTATGCATATGAAATAATTTTGACAGTTCACAGATAAAAATTAAACAATTAAAACAATATTAATTTTTAAATAATTAGTGCTAATCGTTCAAGTATATTTTCTTGGAGTAACATAAATATGTATTTCAAAAGATTGAATACTGCAGAGAATAACAATATCTAATATGTTTTTCAACTAAATGAATGTTTAGTAATAAAATGTATAAATTTAATCATTTATTATATATTTGTAAATTCATATAAATATGTCGAATGAAAAAGCGAAAAAGTAAGAAATAAATTGTCGCTTTGAAAGAGTTTTATAGATCGGTAATAAACAATTATAAATTTAATTACAAAAGAGCCTCGAAAATTTAGTATATTAATATCACATAAACACATCTTTAATCTATTATCAATAGCAGCAAGTTGTCTATTATTAATAATATCAAAGAATATTTCTTTTTTTATTCCATGATAACGATTATTAATCACGTAAACATGTAATGATATCTAAATTATTTGATACATAGAATCCAGAAGTTATTTTTATCTACGGCTAAAAGTTGAATAATTGATGCCAGATGAACTGACTTCTCCGTCTCGAATTTTCTTATGTGAAATGTCGAGAGGTCGAAAGCAAGAATCTGTGTGCTGAAGAAAAGATAAAGGGAAAGGAGGAAGAGAGAGATGGATGACGAGATGGAGGAAGGTATGGCACGCCTACGAGCAGCGGCTCTCACCAAATATGATTCGATGTGCGTCGCATAGCCACCATCAACGACAAACATGTATATACATACCAGAAACGACAAGTATCAATTTTTAGTTTGTATTAATTCGCTTTTATTCAATTTTTTTTATCCCTTTCATATCGCTGCTCCTAAGTCAGCTCTTGAATTTTTTGATATAATTAACCTCATGCAGAAATAAAAAAGAACAGCTCCGAGTTATTTGCAAACTGTCAAATTCCGCAAATGAAAAATTTTGAGTTACGTAGAAATTTAATCTCTTTTACAACGGGAGGGGGATGAGTAAACATTCACTTATCTCTGCCTGCACTTTGCTTGAAAATAAGAATATTAGATGAAATTTACAATTAGCGACAGAATTAAAAGCTTTTAGATCTTTTAGATATTCCATCTAAGTTTTTATCTTGATGGTCAAAGATATAATTATATTTAAAATGTGATTAATCCCTCATTTTTAATTAAATTTTTTTATACTTTCAATTTTAATGAGTTTAAAATACATGCCTCTCTATTTTTAAATGCCAATTATCTTCTATAATACAAATATTATTTTTTGCGACAATTACTATTCTAACATATAAAAAATATTTTCTTAAAGGCTCTCTAATAATTAATCAAATATGAAATATATGTCCATAAGAGTTCGACGGATGCAGGCGTCAATGCGCAATAATCTTTATTGAATAATAGTAATAGTTAAAACATACGTTTCAACCCATAGGTTTGGTCGCAGCTCTGAGTTAAAGAAACCAAACCAGAGATTATATTGTTTGTCAGTTTAATAAATGGCAATGTGTATATGAAAATTGAATAGATAATTAACTGAACTAATCGAATAAAAATTAAAAGCAAACTTACATAAAATGATCAGGAGAGCAAACGCCAAAAACACATAACTATATGTACAATGTATCCGAAGATGTGTCTTGTCGGAACATTACGAATAATAGTGAGGGAAAGCGCGTGTAGTAATAATAATATAAGTGTTCTTTGTCGTGTCATAAAGCGCCGTACACAAAGGAGTTGAATTTTGCGAGTTACAGTTTTGAAAGCGCATATAATGATGTCGGAATAGCATGGATTAAGAAGCTCTGTGTCACTTTGTAGGTTTAAACCGTTGGATTGTTTTTTTATACATATCATCTCAGAAATGAGACGTTTTTTTAAATGAGCTTCTTTATCTAAGATAACGATATTGTCCCAATCGAAATCGTGTGCACAATTTAACCGATGATCTGTTATAACAGAAAATTGTGTAGTGTTTCTATTAATGTGATTTTTATGTTCTGAAATTCTTTGTTTTAGTAATCTGCCTGTCTGCCCCACAATGATACATTACAATGCAAACAGTTTATTCTGTAAACCACGTTAGAATGTTGCATGATCGAAAGAGTGTCTTTTTGTACTTTAACATATTTGCTCAATTTATTGAGGCCTGTATAAGCCAAAAATAGTTCCGGAGTTAATAAACTGTTTGCACTTGTCAGCAATACTAGGAACGTATGGTGTTGTAAAACATTTTTTACGAGAAGAAGATTGAGATGTAGATTTTTTTGTAGGGGTGTTGAGAGTATGAAACCTTGACTTAAGCCTAGTTATGATAGATGAGAAAATGAATTTAATAGAGTAATCATTATCTAACAAAATCCTTATAATAAACTCAAAGTTTTTTTTTATGGAATATCGGATGAGAGAAAATCAATATCTTGTCGACCAAACCCGTGATCACACTTCTTTCGTAAATTAATAGATGATTAGATTGGAAGTTGAGATAGCGTCCCGAAAATGTCGGTTTTCGGTATAAATCAAAGATTACATGCTTGTCCTTTTTAAGCATTATTATGTCGAGAAAATTAAGAAATTCACCTCCATTTTCTAGTATAAATAACTATTCTAACATATTTTGTACATTTATAAATAAAGATACAAAAATTCAATTTTTTGCGAATTTGTACATTTAAATATTTATAATCATAAAGCAACATTTACCATGTTTTAAGTAGAATTCTTTTTTAAGTTGGAAAAAATATGGGGTGATATGTAAAAGGATTGCAAAATCGAAATGTGTTTTATAAAAGTTTTAAAAATTAAATCATAATGTTTATAAAATGGGAAGTGTTTTCACTTTTTTAAATTATTCTTTTTACGTTATAATTTAAAGGTTGTTGGATTTTAAGAAGAGGAGCTTAAAAAGCAAAAATGTATTGGTTAAATTTTTAAATAGTTATACTAATTGTGTCGTATAGCTTTATCGAGATTCTTATTTGTAAGTGAGAAGGGGACTCATGTCAGTAAACTCAGTTGCTTATCAACCTATATAACATATCTAAAAGAATGTCTTTTCAAGACTGCTCATTCTAGTATGTATTTTATACATACACGTGGTAATAACATTCACTAGTGATCATAAATCAAAATTGATTAAGAAATAATAAAACAGAACATTGATTGAAATGCATGAATTCCCGTAACATAAATATCTAATTCATAATAACAAAAAATCGATTACGTTATTGCACAAAATCATCATATCTTTAAACTAAAATAATGGCTCAAAATGTGATTCAAAATAATACCTGTCGAAGAAAGAATATTGACATGTAATCATCGCGGTCGATTTTATTCTGATTCAACCGATTGGAAAAACATCATTGAACCACACTACACGTACATGAGTGGCATTAAGAATACTATTTATCATTAAGTATTCTTTACACCATTCAACATCTTTCTGCTTAGCTTCCTTTTTACTTTCACAAAGTCGATTTGCCATTTTGATGATCGGTGACTGTAGCAGAATGTCGTATGAATATTTTATCAATTATATTGGCGACACTACATTTTTTCTTCAAAAACTTGTTCTGATCATCAACAAATTGTAAATTATCATTAATAACCACGTTATATTTCCAAAAACTAAAACTTATTCAAATTGACTTTGATTTAAATATAAATTTATCAGTTTTTGAAAAATATTAATATAAATATTGTACCTTTGTATACATTGTACCTTTGGATCTTGTTTTTACATTTTGGCATTTAGTTGGCCAAAAAGTTCCGAAACAAGAGAATTTTAAAACTCTTTGAGAAAAGTTCAAATGTTCAATCAAAATTATATCAAAATTTTAAACATACGTTTACGCACACATTTACCTACAAACATGCCCAAAAATTTTATTGCATATTTTAATAAAATTATGCATTATAAATAATTTTGTCTTTGATTAAAAAAAAAAAAAAATCTACGATTTAATTTATGATTAAATTTATTGATACACAATAAATTATTTTATTAAAATCATTATCACAAAAAATAAAAATATTTTTATAATTATAATATTGCAATTTTTAAATTATTACATATTTTTTTCGTTTTGATAATTTAAAAAAACTTATATACAAGCATGCTTATTTTATACTATATATAACAAAACTTATCAGTATGATGATTTTATTTTAATAAGTTTTTTCATTGGTTATTGTATACAATTGTAAATATATTATATAATATATTGCATACAATTGTATAATAATGACCAATGCAAGAACCTATTGAAATAAAATCATCATACTGATAAATTTTGTTATATATAGTATAAAATAAGCATGCTTATATATAAGTTTTTTAAATTATTAAAACAGAAAAAATATATAATAATTTATAAATAGCAATATTATAACTGTAAAAATATTTTTATTTTTGTAGTATATATTTATAGTATACAGTATAGTATATTTATAGACAGTATATAAAGACAAAATTATTTGTATGCATAATTATTATTATTAATTCTTTTAACTGCTACGTGAAGCATAAGATTTCCAACAAGAAAACGCCCAAACCGGTCAATTCAAACCTTGATTTCCCTGAATTCTTTTATAGAGTATTACTTAGAATTGATTCGTCCACTTCATTCTGTTAATTTATAAAAAACATTCATTATCGATTTCAAGTATTGGTATACAAAATGCTAAGTTATATAAAATAACTTGAGTTAAATGGTACGACTTTCTGGAGAAATGGATTGCCAAGTAATGTTATTAAATCACCATTTTTAAATGTTATTAAACCAATATTGAAATTGCGTTAAAATTGTTAATCGGGTGTATGGAATTATGTACTGTATAAATCGTTGGACAATGTCACAATACGCTGCCCTAACAAAGTTACGTTCGAATGCCGACGCGCCATGTCAGACTGTCAACTATCGCGAGCTATATTTACAATTACTGTCCCGCCGCCGCTGATAATGACGGAATGAACCAAACGTTGGCCGCCGCCATCGTAACGGGAAGAATGTAACACGTCCGAGCATCACACATGGCATCGCGTGGCGAAAGTTCAAAGGATAGTTCAAGAAATTGTCGGAGGCGTGCGAACGTTTAATAACCTCAAGTTAGAGATCGTGGTCGTCATCGTAATCATCATTATCATCATCATCATCATCATCAACATTATCTTGTCTTAGCAGCTGAAAATATCGTAGGATTTCGTTTCATTATAAATGCTTGTTGATGAATCATCACTAGTTAGTCGTATACATCATAGAAACCGCCTTGAATCACGGTACTCCGGGGGCACCAGGGCCGCATCGAAGTTTTTTTCGATCTCGATATTATATCCTCGCTCGTCTCTCTTTCCATTCCTGCGTACAATAACTAATAAAGCTCGAGAGACGACTCATTTATTCTATTACTCATGATTAGATGTACGAATGTGACGAATATATGGTTTCTCTACATCTATAAATTACTTTTGTACTATACGATTTGTGTATGTGTTGATGTTTTGTTCAATTAATAATTCTCAAGTTTAATGATAGATTTTTTTATAAATTCAAAATCGGTTTTACAGAGAACATAATATTGTTATTCGGAGATAAACTTCTCGATGATATAAATTTCTATTTGTATTTTATGTATGATATTCCATATCTCATTAGAGTTGTAAAAGTGAATGCATATTACGATTAAAAAAAATATTTACAATAAATTATAGAATATAAATGTAATAAAACTGAGAAAATAATAAACAGACGAAATAAATTAAATGAGAAATTTCCTAAAGCTTATACAAACACTATAGCATAGATAGTAAGTAGCAAGTAGAATTCGTACTAACAATAAGAAATAAAATTAATTAATTATAAATTGTGAAATATAATCCGAATAGTGTACAGGGTGATCCCTAAGTAAATACAAAAAATTAAATGGAATTTTCCTTGGTTATTTTAAGAAAAAGATATCCTATAAATATATGCCTTTGATAGATATAAAAATATTCGTTCAATGCTAGAAAATGATTTTTAATGCCATGTATGCGCATCAAATTTGAATAAAATATCTCTTAACGTTTTCCAGATTTTCGAAATTTTTATATTTTTTTTATCTTGTATTTTGAAAACAAAACAGTTTAAGACATATTTATAGGATCTTTTCTTTTTAAGATAAATCAAGAAATATTTCGAAAGGTTAACCACTACTAACAAAATATACAGTGATTGCCAATTATGGCAATATAATACACTTTATTGCTAGTATTGCTATTGTATTGCTTTCGTATTGTCAATAATATTGCCATCTATATTTCATGTACTGCCATTTATTGCACAAGTATTGCTAAGTATTTCTCGAAGTATTGCTATGTATTGATAGCGTATTGCTAGTATTATATTGCCGCATTACTAGCAATATATTCTTTAAAAAATGTACGCTGATTCGCATAGTGGTTGACCCCTCGAAAAATCCCCTTTAATTTTTTGTTAATTTAAAAATCATCTTATATACACTACCTCCAAAAAATTTACGGACAATTGAAATAAAATTTTTATCACAGAAATTATTACACACCATCTTCCTGTGTTGGCTTGCATACGGCTTCTACTTTATTATGTTTAAAATTTTTATGTTTGAAGTTTTAAGCCGCTGAACTTAATGCGGCACTGTGCTAAATCAAAGAGTAGATGATTTTGGGATTTTAAGAGATATTTTAAGATGCTCTGTAATTACTCTTTCTCAAGGTCTTGCATTACGTCAAATATTGCAATTTTCATTATGACAAACATGCTTCTCAGATTTAAGAGTTTAGAGTAGTAGGGATGTATTAAACTTAAAATCGTTACAGAGTATCTTAAAGTATCTCTTAAAATGCCAAAATTATCTCTTTGATTTAGTACAGTGCCGCATTAAGTTCAGCGGCTTAAAACTTCAAACATAAATATTTTATTTCTGTCCGGAAACTTTTCGGGAATAGTGTAAATAAAAATGTAATATATATATCATAATATATTTTGATATATAATAATGAATTTGCATAGCGTGTAACGAATACGTGACTTGAAACTCGATGATTTTTTCTACATTGTTTTCTACAAAGCATAAAATTGGTTCGTGTAAAAAGTAACCGAGACGAGAGCAATAACCGGTCAACTCATTTCCGAGATGGTCAACCACAAGTGCAGGAAATTTATTATCCGCAAACAGTTATCTCAATATGCCAATTCTCAAACAACAAAAAGAAATACAAGCATGGGCTTTTACTTTTATAGTTTCACGATTAGAAATGCTGTAAGTGCAAATAAAAAATTGCAAATTATTTATGCTATTCGCCATAGATGAAAAATTCGGAGATTCTAGAGAAGAAAAATATAAATACGAAACAATTGATCATCGGAAAGTTTTCACGATTGAGGAAAAATTATTGTTAATAGAAAACATGAAAACAATTGCTTTAATATATTTTGGTTTAATTAATAAACAATTGCTGAGCTTGGCTTATTAATTTGTTACAGAAAAAACACATCCAAAACAATGAGATAAAAATAGATTAGAAAAGAATAACTAAAAAATTTTAAATACAAAGAGATGGTATTTCTTTACACAAGTCTGACAATGAAGGCTCAAGTTTAAGCCGAGCAATATCTTTGAATAGAGAAAATTCAAATTTTTAAAATTTTAGAAATTTTACAAGAAAGGAGTTAAATTTAACTTATGTGAATTTTTAATGGGACAAGGATATCTATGATCTAAAATTCTTAAAAAAAAATTTTTACTTGAAAAACAAAATTTTTATTATGAAGCAAATGGGACTTAATGACTTCTTGCCAAACAGGCTTTAAAATAATTGTTACTGTAGTAATGTAATAGAAAAAAATTTTGTACTTTTTTTTATATTTCTTCACATTAATCTTTTGTATTAAATATATTTTTTATTTTAATAATTTTTTATTTTGATTTATTTGGTAAACCTTTTGCTCAAGCGAAATAAATTGCGCATATTTTCAAGAATTTCTTATGGAGATGTATTCAGCAGTATTATACATTTTTTTGAAACTTGGTAATTATATTACCGCAAAATTATACTTTATTGAATGTAATATTTTTAATATCTTAAATTAAAAATTGCAATGAAAGGAACGAGATTTAAGAATGTTTGATTTAATTATGACGAGAAAATGTAATGTCAATTAAATCGAACATTCTTAAATCCTTAAATCTTGTACCTTTCATTGTAATTTTTAATTCACACATGCACACTCTCACTCTCACTTACTCACTCGCTCACTCACTCACTCACTCATACTCTAACACACTGTCACACTCTCACACACTCATACACTCTCTCACACTCACACACAAGAGTGTATGTAATTTGGATAATTAATTCTAATTTTCCCAAAATTTATTAAATTGTTTTTACCGTGTTGGATTACAGTTATTTGTATTTTAATAATTTTTAAAGACTCCAGTTTCTTATTAAAAACGATTAATACAGCATAAATAGCATGAATAATTCATAAAAGGATTTCGTATTTAATCATTTCTATGCTTGTGTTAATAAGTCAAGATTCATTGAAGTTTCGCGTATTCAAATCTTTTTACCTTCTCTCCTTTAATTTATCTTACTATTTATTTTACTGCAAGATAAATATTGTTGTTATATATTGTTATTAAGTTGCTTATCGACGAATCGAATATGTTTTGGCTATATAATATACCATATATGGTAGATTTGTTTTGCTCAACCGATATCGTGCGAGAGTCAGTAAAGTGAAAGGAAAATTAAGTATCGTGACCTGCAAATTATTACGGCTAGTTCTATTTTAGTTTTTCATCGTTATTTAGACGCCATTTAGAATAAAAATCGATATTTTTAACTTTATAAATTCATTACGTTACAATATACGTTGATGTTATTTAATATTTTAACCATCCCTTGGGATGGTTTTGAGGATTGGCCAAAAATATCTTAAATAATAATCTTAAATAGAAAAAAGGACGTTTCTTTGGAAAGAATGCGAAAAAATAAATAACTTTCGTCTAATTGTAAGACATTTTTTTCGTGATATACATATATTTTTGGACATATTCAAAATAATTGTTTCAATTCAATGGGTATACGATATATAGGGTGTTCGAAAAGTAGCAATTCCTTAATATTTCGAAAACTAAGCGTTTGTAAGAAAAATTTTAGACAAAACTTGTTGGGCTTAAAAGAATCTATTTAATGGTTTTATCAGTTTGATCTTGGGTGGCGTCGTTAAGGTCCAGATCTTATCGATTTTTTAAAACGAAATACTATTTTTGATTACAGAATCTAGTTGCTAGTGTCAAGAGCTTTCCAAAATACTACAATAAAGTATTTTTGGTTAAGTAAAATCTTGAGTTATAAAGCCTTAAAGCTACAGTACCGCCGATATTAGCATTATCCAAATCAAGTGTGAATAAACGTTTCAAGAAATTACATTATTTCTCACGAAAAATACGTGTAAATTTGTATTTTTAATTTACACTCTTAAATTATCTGATAATCTTATTTCTTTTTGAAAAAATATAGATGTTTTCAAATACAGGTTTGTAATTATAATTTCTAACATTGTGAAAACTAATTGTAATTATAATATAATAACTAATATTGTGAAAATTAATGTACAATAAATGAGCGTAAATATATTTAAATTCAATAAAATATGAATTAGATCAATTAGATAAATTTAAAAATTATAATTTGAAATATTTTGATTCTCATTATTAAATTGTTAAGAAAGTGAAAGACAAAATTAAAAAGGAATAGCGACATTAAAGAATATGTAAGAAAGCGTCATGCTCTATATACAAATGATGTTCTAATAGCAACAAGAGAATGAAAACGAAATGAATGAAGCGAAAGACGCATCAGTGCATTGGAAAACTTTCTAAAGTCAAACAATGAAAGTCTCTCTAAGGGCCGCCATTAGTCTAAAAATATCAACGAGAAGAAATGAAAACGGCGTTTTCTATATATAGAACGACTTGAGTTACTGTTTCTCATGAAACTCGGAAATCTATCGATAAAGTAGTTTTCGGTTAAGTTAATTATTTGTTTAATTAAGTTTAAACAAGTTCGATTAATATTAAACAATCGTTTTGCAACATTTAAGTAATCAATGTTATGATTACATTTATGCAAAAGAATAGTTAATGACTTTCAGCAGAAAATATTTTATTCTTACGAATTAGTTACTTTTAGATGCTTCAAGAAGTATATCACAATTTCAAAAATGTCTTAAATTCGTATATATGAAGTAGAAGTGTTTTACTGGACACTTCATGTTTCTTGTTAATCCGTTACGTTAGAATGTAATGGGCAATATTGTACGCTTGGCTTATTTATTTTAATTATTTATAACTAATTTGTTTATTATATTGAGTTTTAATATTTGAAAATCTTAAATACTACAGGATTATAGCCAAAATCACTGTTGTGAATATGGACTTTTATTTTTAATAAGAATAATAATACTTCAGAAATAGACTATAAAAAAATTTTAGGAAATATATTTAATAAGATCTTATATGTCAAGAAGAAGATAATAAAATGTAGATACTTGTGGAACTGCGGAGATGCACGCGATTTGCGGCTACGTGGTGTCATATGAACTGAAAATTGTAAGATTCACACTATAATATTATTTGGAAGCACCAAAATCCGCTTTGTACCGTGTTGGCGTTTATGATCTTAATTATTTAATATTCCACGGTTTTTCCTGATAATTAATAAATACTTGTGTTTTAACACAATCTTATTTACAATCTAGCGATTTGTAAATAATTGTACGGTGGAAATGCGGAGACTTACACTAAACAATAAATTAAGAAATTTAAAAACGCTTGCAATCTATTTAATAATGAACAAATGTTTGAATAAATTTTTAATCGTTGGAATTATCATTTTTTATGAGAGTAAAAGACAATTTTTTTTATTGGAAAAGTAAACGAGGTAACGACTTATTTATTCGTTATTCAAATGACATGAGCGCATTTTAAAAGTATACACGTGCTTAACAAACTGCAATGGAAATTTATGAAAAGTTATCTAATTCCTCATGAACATTTCTAAATATTTTGTGAAACGATATTTGGCTGATATTAAATTCTCTTAAACTAATCAACGTAAAATTACTTTTACGAACTGATTGTATGATAATTCCCAATCCACAGCTCGAATGATGATTATTGGAATTGATTACGAGAATAATTTTAGACAAAAAAAATCAGTATTTAATAAATCCATCATTACACGTTTGCCTTACTCAATTGAATTATTCATGTAGCAAGTGCAACGTTATAAATATTTTTTAAAAATCGAAATCTTTTGCAAAGTCATTTATTTATTGTATTATAGTAGAATATTGTATTCTTACGAGGAAGATTTGTAGAATACAACTATCGAGTGTAAAACTAAATTGTGGACGCTGATAAAATTAGGTAATATCAAACGTTTGTTTACAGAAGCATTTCGCGATGCAAAAATACTGAATGCGCAGGAATTTCCGTAATTGGAGATCAGCGATCTTTCTTGTGTTGCAATTTCTTTCAGCTGCTTTGATCAGTAGTAAAGTACCATGCCGTTCATGTCGTTCTTCATTCTGATTTAATGCGGTTAATTACTTCTGCTTAATAAAACTTTCGATTTTGTATACAATTTTTGAAACTTTATGATCTATTTTTTAATCTAAAACCATTACGAACCTAAATTAAAAATAATATTTTAATGAAAGAAGACTTGATTAATATGACTTAATATTTTTACAAAAAAAGACATGATATATCATTTAGTGATGGATGTATGGAAATGGAATGACGATTGCGAGTAGAAGTTGCCAGATAGAATCAACAATCGATATTCGAAGAATTGAAAAATATAAGTAACGAAAGTTGTAGGGCATAGTCCGTGCGTAAGCATTGTTTAGAATGAAAATTTTTTTTATGTTAACGCGATATAACACGATACTAAAGGATTAAATGGCTTGCTCGCGTGCGTGAATAACGATACATGTGTCTAACTTTGTTTGCATTTCACGTTGAGATGATAGTTGTCTCGCATTGCGATGCAATCATGTCTTGATCGTGCTTCCGACCGCGTAAACACTAAACAGGATATCCAAATGACACCCATGGCGCGCGCTGCAATTTCGTTGTACTGTGGGAATATGCTGTGGAAGCGACGGAAAATTGTATTATACATACAACTTACGCGAGCGATATGACGCGGAAACGATGACGAATTTGTTAGATTTTTTGCAATATTCTTTGCAGTATTTACAATTGCATAGATTTTACTTTCTGTTAAATCTTGAGTTTGTAAGCTGTTTGCATGCCTAAATTGAACGATTTTTATTTTTAATTCAGAATATACTTTAAAAGAGAATTCTTAGAGCTTAGAAAAATATTTTTATAAACAAAATCGAGCGCTACTGCATTTTTCTTTTTTCTGTTTTTTCTTTCATATATTTTTTATACAAATATATACATATTTGTATATTATATATATTATAGGTACATTGACATGTTATTAATCTAGTTACAGTGTGATATTTTGATTATTTTTTAAGGATTTTTTCGAAAAAAAAATGCATTTTTTGTTATTTTATTATAGACACATTTTGAATTTCCGAATCAATTACGTCTATTAAGCTGACACAGCCACTTCAGCACAATCGAATAAAACATATACAGAAATTTAATAATAGACGTTGAATATTGCTCTATATTAATTGATTTATTGAGAAAAAAGACACGATTGTCACAAATTTGGACAGTGTCATTAATTGGGACATTCACCTTAGTTGTCCAGAGAAGAACTTTCGACCTGGAAAGAAATGTATGCATATGTTTCTATGCGAGGCATTGCCCGCCGCGCCACATCGTAAGGATATATCAGTGTGTTATCGATCGAAAGCGGAACTCGTTTGACCGGGTTACTAAGTTTATCGAGTAATTACGTGGGAACAGTATGCACGGGATAGTGTTTATTACTGTGGGATTCGGTTTTTCACCAAAAAGATATAACATTTATTAATGGAAATGTTGCAACGGGAGAGGTGGAAGGGGGTAATATTTCAACAAAACTGTATTCCTTTATTAAATCATACTGTAAAAGTACTGTATATTTTTCATAACCGGAGAATGGCATAGTTATATTAACTATTGCCAATTAAACACGAAGTGCCGCGATGCAAAGGATATGAAAAAGATATGTGTATGCATACATTGTGCACATATTACATACACAAATATACATCTGCGAATCTAGCACTCCCGTTAAAACAATTTCGAATACAGTTAAGTGCTAATTTATTACTAATTTATCGCATTAGTACAGTTTTATTGCTCCTGTCAATTCGCAGGAAATGAATATCGAAAGTAAGGTCGTCATATTCACGTTATACTAGAACTTCCGCTTCTGTACGTATAAAGTATACAAAATATGTATGGCGTAAATACGTGTAGAATAAACAAAAACCGATATCAGAATTTTGTTGCTAATTTTTTGTTCAAAATACTGCAAGGATTCCTCTCCCCCTCCACCTCGTTTATAGAGAAACTCAGTAAAGGCATTATATGCAACTAGCTTGTATGCTGTATACTTATAGTTCAAATCGTACGCGTCCTTTACGTTACATATTTCAGCGATTATATCAAGAATTAAGAGAAATCGGAAAGCTTGACTACACGAACATCTTAACATCGAAAAGGAGTATTATAAAGGCAAAATATGCTTGTAATTTTTAGATTAATTCGCGAATAGAACGTAAATCTGGTATTAATAGGAGTGTATTATAAATTTTGTAAATAATATCTCGAAAAAACTTGTATCAAATTAAAAAGATAAAATCCAAGTGATATTATCTTAAATGTATATTATCTTAAATATATAACACAACCTTCAAAAAAGCTTGTATTAAATTAAAGAAACAAAACTCAAATGGTATTATCTTCAATGCATACACTATATTTTAAAAAATGCAATTTAAAAAATCAAATCAAATATAATACAATTCTCGTAATTGCTCTAATACAGCTCGTATCGACATTATATAATAAATATATTATTAGATTTTTTATTATAATTTTCGTTTCTATAATATCTAAATCGAAAGTCTGAAAAGGCGGAAATTTGAGATAAAGCTAAGCTGGTAGTGTCTCGAGAATGCAAGTGCTATATTCACAGATCACTCGATCTTTTTTATATATTTGACGTCGCGCCGCTACCGCGTCGCTTGATTTCTCTACCAAGAATTACAATATAGATTTTGAAAACTGTGTTAATGGATTCAGCATCAAATGTACAGGGTGATCCATTTTAATCGCTCCAGGCGAATAACTCAAAACTATGACAGATACAAAAAAAATGTTTCAAACAAAAG
>NW_012027320.1:0-8944 GCF_000956235.1 Wasmannia auropunctata
TACCATATTAACATAGTTTAATCATAATAAATAGTTGTTTAAAAACAGGAATGTCTAAATTGGGAAAACTGTGCCAACGAGCCCCGGTCTCCCCTAATTCATAGAAATCTTATTAATCATAGCCAACATAAAAATTCTTTTTGAGAATTGAAAATCCTAATAACATACTTAATTTTGATTGCAATGAAACTTTTCCATTATGTCATTGTTATTAGTTATAATATATAAAAGAATAGATCTTTTTTTGTAACTTTAATTGCAAATTTTTCAAAATTATGATTTAATGAAGCGCAATTTGGCTAACGGTATTTTTTTATAGACTTTAGTCTTTTTTTATAGATTTTAGTTTATAAAAAACACTTATTCTAATTAAAGTACTTGACATAAATTGTTTGTATTGGCAAAATTGATTGTAATAAAACTTTATCAAATAGAATTATTTCCAGTCACGTATGATAACTATTACAATATGTATAAGTTATCTTTCCGAGTCTTTTTGTCTCTTGTCAGAAGCGTGCAGGTCCCTCATCGTATTTCTGTGATGCGTGCCCTATTTACAATTTACAGATGTATTGGACCTACAGCTTTAACGCCGGACGATCTAATTTTGAGGGATTTTCATAGCAGATATATTCTCGGTAGCTTGCTGCTGTCTTCGGAGAGGATCAAATAAAAATCCGCTGTTTCTAGTCGAAAACTCTGATCTTTGGCGAAAGCAGATGCACAACTCTCTGCGCTACAATCGCTACATATATAGATTACAATGTATTATAAATTATGATATAATAAAGTACGTAAAAATAGATCTTTTTGCAACTTTAATTGCAAATTTTTCAAAATTGTGATGTGATAAAACAATTTGGCCATGGCATTGTTTTTTGTGATTAAAAATCTATAAGCAACACTTACTCAAATTAAAATTACTTAACAAAGAAATTTTTTTCATAGCAGTGTAATTAATGAAAGACTACAAATAATCGTTCGGCTTATTAAATATAGTGTTTTATTTAATATCGACAATATTTTCGAAGCAAGATCATTCGCGAACAAATTTACGTATACGACGATCGTATTTCTGATTCGTGCCTATTTCGAATCCCCTTTCGTTTTATTCTGTTTAAAAGAGCTGCATTATAAGTCGTATCTATCCAAGTGTGTGATCGAAATCAGTGATGGATCTCCCTTAGGATCGAAAGACGACAGTAAAACGACGAAAGCGATCGAGTGCGAATGGAAGAACGAATAAGGAAAAGGAATACGGCAAAAAGAAAAAGCATCATTTATGCAAATGTTACATCAACCATGGCTGATTGAAATAGTTTATTTCAATTTCTTTTGATTGAATTAAATTCATATTAGATTAAACATAATTATATCGTAAGGATGATCACAATTAAAAATAATAAATATAACATTCCTCAATGAAAGTGCATTTATATTACATATTTAACGAAGAAGTTGAGTGCAAATTTAGACTTTAATCTCAACAAAATTTGGAAACTTTTATTTTTCAATTCAAAAAGAAAAATGTAAAATAAATGAGATAGCAAATACATTATTTTCCGTTCCGGGCTGTATTTTTGATTAGATAAACATATTATATATAGTACGTATTATATGTTATTATATATTGGCATAATAACGTCAATTTTTAAAGACTTTTAATTATGATTATAGGTCGTAATGGTCGTATAATGAGGTTTTTAAAAGCATTTTTGTGTTTTTTGCGTCGAAAAAAAGGTATAAATGACAAGCATTTGTTCGTCGGACTCGCATTTTCAATAGGAATATATATTTACCGGTATAAGTCAGTATAGTTATAAAATTCTAGCTCCAAAAATTTAAAACAAGTTACTTTCACGCAATCTATATATGTGTTCTTAAAGTAATTGTTGTCAAGTTAAAAAGCAAAATCAATTTGTTACAAAAATCAAAGTAGAACATTGGGACATCGGAAAACCTACTCGTACTTCATTTTATTACTTTATAAAACCTACTGTTTTATTAACAATAATTAATGAAACAGAAAGATCAAACGTTCTTTTTTCAAAAATCTGTTAATCAGTTGTAAAGTGAAGTGAAGTTGTGTGATTTCGGCAGCATCTTATACCAAAGTATCATCATTACATTCTATTAACAGAGTTGTTGTTTATAGTACATGTCGTAAACTTGTGAGATTCCAGCAGCCTCTAATATCTTCAATGACCGATATATATCGAAGATAAACAACAACTCTGTAATAGAATGTGTAGGTTTTTCAATAAATATTTCCTTAAAGAAACATCACTGCAATATTTTCCTTAGGATTTGGATTCCAATTCCCAAGATAAATTCGAATCCTGGTGCAGAATCCCGATTTGTACTCTAAGCAGCATACATTACTTTTTTAGATATATTTAATACCATAAGTATTAAATTATTTTAATAAGTTAATGATTAATTACTTATTTTGAATATTAAAAGCACTGCACCTGTTAAGGCCTTTAATAAATGAAATAAGTAATTAATCACTAACCAACTTAATACTTGCAGTGTTAAATTTTTCTAGGAGTTGTCACCCGTTACGATAAAAAATGAGGCATTTTTTGTTTGCTCTCCTAATTCTGTCGATAGCGAGTGTGAACTATGGAAATGTTAGAGTGAACTATATACATGAGTGGAAGTACGTTGACTATAACTGGGAAAATCAAAAGCAGATGGAAGATGCAAAAAAATCTGGAATTTACGACCCTTATAAGTGCGTGATATTTGATGGAACTAGAGCAAAAGGTAAGTTGAGAAGTTAACTATTCAAAAAAGTTGTAATATTTTTGTACAGAAATATGAATACTTTTATCATTCGATAACAGGTTATAGTTATAGTATTTAACTGCTACATAATCATATTACGTATCTATAGGTTTTATATGTATACTTCGTATGTTGTTAATGCAACGGATGACATTGCTATTGCCATAAAATTCGCGAAATAAATACATCTTTTGGTAGCACGTACGTAAGTTCCGTTCACAGACAAAATTCTTTTATAGATGGTAGAATATTTGTTACTGTGCCGAGAGTCTATGGCCTTGTTTCACCTGCTACTGTGGCAACAGTAACTAATAAAACAGGACCAGGAGGTCTACTTTTACGTCCGTATCCAGATTGGAGTTGGCATAATAGTACATGTACGTGCAATGGTATTATAAATGTTTACCGAGTGCAAGTAAGTATTAATACTTTTCACCCAAGCAGTTGTCACATTTTACATTTATATATTATTATTTTAATGACCAACAATTTATTATATTGTATTATGCACTATGTACAGGAACTGTACTTATGTACAGGATATCTCATAATAGTATCATCGTTTATGGGTAAATATTTGTTTTATGTAAAGTGATAAGTGTACTTTGAGACCATTGTCAAGAAAATATTCTTTGTAAAAATAATTATTTATTTAAAAGAAGAAAATTAAAATTGAGTAATTGGTTTTCTTAGCACATGAAAATTATTTTTCTGCATATACGTGAATAGCAATACCCAGACGTATGCAATCACGATACACACGGAAAGAATAATTTTGCTGGAAGGTCTAAATATATTACTGGATACAGATCTGAAAATAATTTCGTTGAACCATCAAAATAATTTTGTTGAAAATTCAAATTCGTTGATAAAATATCAAAACATTTTACAGCAATGCTTATCATTTTTAAATTTTCAATAAAGTTATTTTGATAACAAAATTATATCCATTTTATCTAGCAAAATCATTTTTCTATGGGTATCGCGATTGTATTCATGTTAAAATATTCATTTATCACTTTACTTAAATCAAATATTTAC
Source organism: Wasmannia auropunctata (assembly GCF_000956235.1). NCBI lineage: Eukaryota > Metazoa > Arthropoda > Insecta > Hymenoptera > Formicidae > Wasmannia > Wasmannia auropunctata. The sequence goes on from NW_012027320.1 coordinate 3,832, forward strand.
TTAACATTTTTTCTGTTTGTACATATATACATATTCCAATTCTATACCATCACTTATTTAAATTAAATGAATAAGCCTTATTTCAAATATTTTATTCGTTTACATATTCGTAAAAACTTGCAAAGTTTCAAATAAGTTCATCACAAGCATTACATTTATTTAAAATATAGTATTCTGAATTCTAGTTATTTCATTTTTTAATTAAGAATAAAATTAAAACAAATTCGATTAGCTTATTATTTTGACTTTTCTGTGATAAAATTTTATAACGTTCTTTGAAGAAGTATAAATTCGTTTTTTTGAGTACTCATGATAACTTTGCTAAAATGTGTGATAAGTACATTTCAAATCCATTATCAAGAAAGTATTATTTGTTAAATATAATTGTTGAATTTATTAAAAGAAAAAAAGTAAATTGTGTAATCGCTTACATTTGACGATAGGCCGCAGGCTAATACGGTAATTTTAAATTATTAATTATCTATTAACTTGCGAAGTTTGCAAAATGGACTTTTCGATTCAGTTTAGTCTGCTCTACCTATCCATAAAAGGTGATACACCTATTATAAGACACCCTGTATAGTCAGCTTGATGACAATACGTAAAATGGAATTTTTACTTACACCTCAGACTAAATGCAATCACATCTTCGTTCTGGATAGCGGTAAAATTGGTTCAAATCAAACTTGTAATCCAAAATTATTGATTTTCGATTTAAAAGATGATAAGTTAGTTGAAACTATTTACATCCCACTTAGTATCGCTACTAACCAAACGGGCTTTGGAACATTGGTAATGCCTTATGTTTATGTTGAAAATGGAAACTGCACGCAGTTTCTGGATAAAATGATTGTAAGTATATCCTCTCTTTTGTGGTACTTTTAGTAGTACAGTAGTACAAATTTGTCTGTGCAAATATTATTTAGTTACACATTTATTTAAGGATATATTTCGTATTTTACATGTTTAAGTAACTCTATATATACAAGTATATATATACATTGATTATTGTAGATAATTATGACCGACATGGAAGGTAATGGTTTAGTGGTGTATGACTTATCTACAAAGCGTATGTGCAGAGTCGAATCTGATTACATGAAACCGACTGATACTTTGGTTACCATAGGAAACGTAACTTTTCCTTTTGCGAACGGTCCCTTCAGTGTGACAGTCCTTAATGAGGGCAAGTATCGTTTTTTATTGTAACAATATTATTTCAATCAGAGTTTGGAAATAACGCGTTACTTATAATTCCGTTACCGTTTTCGTTATTTTTTTCTATCTGCAACGGTAACGGTAACGTCATCACATTTTTATAATAACGGTAACGAATTTGTCGTCACTTTTTGATCTATGTGAACCTGGCACCCGACTTTAAGAAAAAAATTTTTTCAAGTGGGCATTAAATTCAGCTCGGTTTGTACTCGTTTGTACCACCTTCCTTTTCGTTTGTACCTCAAGAGGTTGAAAATTAGAAAGGGTTGAAAAAAAAGTTAGCACTCCACTTTGAGATTTTTCAAATCCGCAAGCGGGTGCTATTTCGGGACCGTTTGTACCACCATCCGTTTTGTTTGTACCCTGAAGGGAGTGATTGTACCAAATTTTCAAAATAAGGGTAAAAGCTAACTACGCCATTTTTTAAGATATTTTAAATCCGCAAGCGGATGCTATTTCGGGACCGTTTGTACCCGTTTGCACCATCCTCCGTTTCGTTTGTAACCTTAAAATCTTGAAAAATGGCAAAATTAACTCTTACCCCTATTTTGAAAATTCGGTACAATCACCCCCTTAAGGGTACAAACGAAACGGAGGGTGGTACAAACGAGTACAAACGGTCCCGAAGTAGCACCCGCTTGCGGATTTAAATTATCTTAAAAAATGGCGAAGTTAGCTCTTACCCCCATTTTGAAAATTCGGTACAATCACCCCCTTAAGGGTACAAACAAAATGGAAGATGGTACAAACGGGTACAAACAATCCCAAAACAGCACCCGCTTGCGGATTTGAAAAATCTCAAAATGGGGTGCTAACATTTTTTTCAACTCTTTTTAATTTTCAACCCTCCCCCCCCTTGAGGTACAAACGAAAAGGAAGGTGGTACAAACGGGTACAAACCGAGCTGAATTTAATGCAATGAACAATAACATGAAAAAATTTTTTTCTTAAAGTCGGCTGCCAGGTTCACATAGGTCACTTTTTGTCCTTTTATTTTCTTATTTTATGATATATTTTCAATTTATTTTTTGAAAAATATTTTGTACTTCATATGCCTCTTAGGCTACATTCCAACAGTTATTACCAGCATTGAAAATCTATAAATCACACATTATATATACTATAGATTTTCAGCACTACAACAGTGAATATTGGAATTCACTTTTAATAATGACATTAATGTTTAAAAACAATAAATTTAATCTAACTTATATAAAAATAAGTAATATAAAGAAAAACTTGCTCTATACATATACAAACTAGTTTAAATCGAGAATTCCAAGTTTTAATATTTATTATTACATTTAATAATTATTATTTAACAAATAATATGAATTTAAAATTTAATTAAACTTATTTTAGAATTACAAAAATGTAACGGAAAAAATATCGTTATTTTTCAAGTAATGATGACAGTAACGTGTCACTTTTGTAAATCGGTAACTATAGTAACAGTAACGCGTTACTTTTAAAATAACGTTCCCATCCTTGATTTTAATTATAATACACTGCTTAAAAAAATTAGTGGATCACTTTTTCTCACAAGTCTCACAAGTATATTTTTGCCCATTTTTAAATTTTAATTTCTTAGCGAATAATTAACGTAAAAAATAAATTAAAAGAGGATTTTACAGGGCAAACTCTCTATTATGAGACCCTTTTGTTCAATTTCTAGGTAGTCTTCTTTCTAGGGTCTTAGTTTAATACACAAAGGCGTGATCAGCTTTGAATGAAGTATTTGTATTTGTCACATCTAAAATCTTGAAATTTGCGAGCCTTCACGGCCTAACAAAAACATTGGCAAACATAATCATTGATGTCTAAACCCTTTTAAATAAAAAAAACTTTCTCCTACGATAATTATTTATCCAGATATTGCAATTTAAAATAATAATCTCTGTTTTATTACGATACCGCTGGCGTAATCCGATGTGCACCACGGGAAGGTTTCTCAATCGAATTTTGCACATTGTGTGTGTGTGTGTGTGTGCGAATGTGTGTGTGTGTGTACTTTTGCATGTATGTTTATGTAAATAAAAAAAAATTTTTTAATATAAAGTGTTGCTTCTTTTTTACTGTATCATTTTCCATAAACTTAATCTCATATTGATGCATCTTTTTATCTCAGTTTGAGAAATTATTTATTCCAAATTTGACGCAATGCCTCTTCTAAAACTGCCAAAGTTGTCGGCTGTCTTCGACGATTTCTCAAACGAGGTCAGAATACACACACACACAATGTGCAAAATTCGATTTAAGAAATCTTCCCGTGGTATACATCGGGTTACGCCAGCGGTATCGTAAAAAAACAGAGGAAAGAATTGCAATATCTGGATAAATAATCATCGTAGAAGAAAGTTTTTTTTTATTTGAAAGGGCAGAGTCCGTTTGAGATGATATCAATAATTATGTTCGCTAATTTTTTTATTAGGTGGTGGAAGACCGCAAATTTCAAGATTTTAGATGTGTCAAATACAAATACTTCATTCAAAGCTGATCATGTCTTTGAGTATTAAACTGACAAACCTAAAAATTGAACAAAAGCGTCTTGTAGTAGAGAGAGTTTGCCCTGTAAATCCCTTTTTGATTTATTTTCTACGTTAATTATTTGCTGAGTTTAAAAATGAGCAAAAATTTACCGACAAAAAGTAATCTCCTAATTTTTTTGAACAGTTATTTAGTTACTTATTACATTTGACGAGTGTTAAAAATTTAATGTTAAACTGATAACACCTCATTTCTATTCGCAATTTCCTTTGCTCTTTTAATATTAATATTCATATACGTTTATGCTGTGCGCATTAATAAGAATCTTTAAAACTGCCTTGCGATAATCAATTTCCTCGATTTCTATAATCTTTTTATATTTTTTTTAAATGTTCCAGATGTTTATCATATTTCTGCATCGGGAAAGAAAATTTATAGGATAGAAATGAAGACATTACTAGAATGTCCAAATAAGAGAAAGGCAAATAAAAAAAGTAAACTCGCTATTAAAATATCAAACCAAACAGGACAGATCGCATCAGCGGAAAATTCAATATTTTATAGTGATAATCAAGCAATGGCTATTCTAGGCACAAACGTTAAGAAATCTGGTAAAAACACGGTAAAACATCCTATTGCAATAATTTTTTACATATTAATCAATAATAAATTATTTATTTCGAATTTTATTAAAGATTGTTAAATACATGTATAATAGTTGTTAGTATGATTTTATTGTTGTAAAATAATATGTTAATTTTAAGGTGATGCTCGCACAAGACGAGAAATTGCAATGTATACCTTCAATGAAAATTTCAAATTATTGGAATCGGTTAATGGCCATATCAAATAAATTTCAGCTTTTTATTGCTACTGGTAAAGTAAATATAAATGAAATAAACTCCCATTATTTTGAAATGGATTTAAGAGAAATACAAAAGTTGATGAATTCGATTTATTCAAACACTACTTGATTTTCGTATTTGGAACATATTTTATATTAACAAACGCTTTTACATAATTTTATTATTAATATTATACACGTATGATTTAAATGTAAAATTTATAAGCATTATATATGTAAGATTTAAATTAAAACATTAGATATAATATACATATATAAATATAATCATATGTAAAAATTAAATGCATACATAATTCTATTGTTATATTGCAAAAATTTAATATGAAAATTTAAAAATTTGTGTATTATACGTACGCATTACAATAATTGATATTAATATTAATTTAATTGATATACATATAGTAATTAGTAAACTATTTGAATATTTTAATTAATATTGAAATATTTAAAATAAAAAATATTTTCTTGCAGATTTTGATGATCTTATTTTCTTAAGCTTTAAATCTAAAAAAGATTATAAAAATTATAGATCGGAAGAGCACA
>NW_012027320.1:8964-12414 GCF_000956235.1 Wasmannia auropunctata
TGTGTGACTGATTTATCAGATAATATGTTTCTTATAACATATCTATTATTTACAACGAGAATATATATAATGCAGTTGGTTGTATCTGATAATTTAATTGTTTTGATATAGTTGTCTATATTTCATCAAACTTAGATACAATTTTATTTTCATTGGTTGATATATAAAAAATATTTTTTTTCTTTATGGTTGACGACGACATTCTTTATAGCTTCTTCACTCAATGTGGTCTTTCTCGAGTAGGTGTCATTTTGTAATACTACAAATAAATATTAAATATTCATTTCAGATAATATATTAATATTAATATGTATGTGTGTGTGTGTGTGTGTGTGTGTACAAATAATTTAGATATATATTATATAAATAACTTTTATATATAAGTCGAGCATTCAATAACATGTATACACGTCATATTTTGCTTTCGTTTTATAATCAGTCATAGAATTTGTTTTCATTAAAAGATTTTTAAAATAATCATACTGTTTATTATCAAATCAAAAGATACGATCGTGTTTCGACGCTACAGGGTACCCACGAGACGGACCGGGTCTTATTTGCACGAGCCGGCGAGTTGCAACCACCCGAAATCTTCGGATTTCAACGTCGGCCGAACTGAACTTCTAAGTAGGCTCAATCGATAACTTAAATTGTTGAGTTGCATAATAAAAGTGTTTTTTATGATATATTATACATCATACTAATACTGATTTGATTACACATAATTTTTACATAAATTTATATTGGATTTAAATTTCGTCTTTTATCTAAGAAAGAAAATTGTTATATGTGCAAAACGATGTCTTATCGTTTCCATTTACATATGGTTTTGCCCACTATTAGATAGATTAATAATATACGTGTGTGTTTGTAAAATAAAATTAACGATTTCTTATAATGTTATCTATTTAAAAAAAAATATATGTGCTAGCACATTAGAGGTGTGCGAATCAAGCATTTATGGTCAAATCGAATCGAATCCAATTTTTTATAACATGATTCGAAATCGAATCTCTTTAATTCGAATACGAATCAAATCTGAATCAGATTTTCCCAGATTTACATTACATGTTAATTTAAATGTAATAAATATTAAAATTTTATGAATTACATTACTTTACGCAATGATTTAAACAAACTGCAGACCTATTTTTTATTTATATCTTGTTACAAAGGATCATGATCTTATGTGACATTTTGAACTAGAAAATATGTAATTAATAATACGTGTATACACGAATAGTTAGAATGCATTCGAAAATTTTCTATATTAATTTTCTATATTAATCTATATGGATATACATTACATACATTAAAAATACTTATTTATTAGACAAGAATAATTGGTCGCGCAGAAGATATAAATGAAGCAAATAAAATAGGCGATTCTAAATCGAATCATTGTTGATTCGAATTCTCAAACTATTCGATTTTGAATCTTACAGATTCGAAAACAAACTCGAATCAAATCCACTGTGATTCGATTCGATTCGAATTCTAAACTATTTGCACATCTCTATAGCACATTGTGTAATATATTATATTTTATATTTAAGACATTTTTCCAGTATTCTTTAATAAGTAAATAGCTCATAGTTATTTATACATAACAGTTTACTAAATTACTGAGAATAAAACATGATATTTATTTAGATTTTATAGAATAGAAGCACGGAATAGAATTACATACATCCTGATTGAAAAAATTAAGTTTTTTCCAAATACTTTAAAATAAATGTATTAAAAATTTCTCCACATCAAAGTTAAAGGATTAATAGGATACGTAGAATATACATAATGTATAGCATGTATATGTAATTAAATAATTCACCGGAGTTGTATATACACATCATTGATTAAAATCTGTGAAAAAATTTCTACGTAAAACATTTTTTCTAAGAAAAACAAAGCGGTTAAAAAAACAAATTTAGATACAAAAACTATTTCTTTTTCACTATCTTTTTTCATAAATAAAAAGTCGTTTAAAGTTGTACTTTTTTTCTCGGAAGTATATTAATTATACACTAATTTGAAAATTTTATATTTTACAATTTTTGAAAATTACTGTATTATTATAATCAATCATAAATCGTGCACTTTAAAAAAGCCATGTAAATTTATGAATTATATCCAAAATAAAAGAAGCAAAGAATTTTTTAAGAATTATTGTTACAAATTTTCCAAAGTATTTTTTTGTCCGTAAAAAAAGTAATTTTTTCTCTGAGCAGAATAAATTCGTTAATTTCTATACTGACAGTTAGAGACGCTACAGCGTATTCTTTACTGGACGTATTTGTATATACGATTCAGAGAAGGGTCTAGAAAGGGTTTTATATATCATATACAGAAGATAAGAGCGGCCTGCAGTCTTCTCGGCTGCAAATATTTCTAGAAGGCTGTCATTCGACTGTGGTCGATCATAGTGTTCAGAAGCAGTATCGAGCAAAAGCACATTCGAAATAGCAAAGAGTGTAATACTATTAAATCCAAGGAATTGTTTTTGTGGAGAAAGTAAGTATTTATTTTATAATTTCTTAAATATTTCTGCTTGATGATTATGCAGTTATACAAAATTATAACATACGCACATACGCAGGATTAATTTCAGAGCTAAGCAATGGCAATTCGGAGAAATTTTTGCATTTATTTATACTGAAAAAGCAATTTCCGTGTTATTTTAAAATTTCAAAAAACATGATATACAGAATGTTTACCACAGTTAAACACAATTGGCATACTTGTAAAAAATTTAAAAAAAATAAAAATGCTCTTCATCATTTTACAAATAATTACATAAATTTTCAAGTTTCTAATTAAATCTTTGATTCTCAAAAATCCTCTTTTGAACGTGGTCATTCTGAAGAATTCAAATAACTCCAAATTTAAATTTTGCGTGCCTATACTTGTAAAATAATAAGTGATTTTGTTTACACACACATTTTCCACATCCAAATTTAAATTTTGCGTGCCTATACTTGTAAAATAATAAGTGATTTTGTTTACACACACATTTTCCACATCCAAATTTAAATTTTGCGTGCCTATACTTGTAAAATAATAAGTAATTTTGTTTGCACACACACACACACACACACACACACACATATATATATATAAAAGATTTTTGCATATATATGTGCGCACATAGTCTTTCGTGGCTGTACGAGGAACGATAACACGAGGGTAATTCATTTTTAATCCCCGTTTGTCCCGCGCGACGGACAGGATGCACGCGCGCTTGTTTATTTCTGACTTTCATCGAGTTTGCTAAATGATGCGTCGAGATTATTGCATCTCGCACGTTCGCGAGTAATTAATTAATCGCGATAATCCCAGAAAAAGGGGAATTTGGGAAAAAAGAGGACGTGATTTTGCGCGACGAGAGAAAGGATTGGTGGGACATGAAACAAAATATATTACACAGTGTATGTAACGCGAAGTCGAAAAAAT
>NW_012027320.1:12434-17128 GCF_000956235.1 Wasmannia auropunctata
TCACGATGTCTGAACACTGACTTGCGGGAGTTCCGACTCTTTTGGTGTCCTTGATTCCCTCGCGGGGTTTCTTTGGGCCCGAGTTCAGAGTCGAGCTCTCCGGATTACCTCCGCGCGGTTACCGGATCACTCACGATGTTTCAACACTGATTCTCGCGAGAATTCCGACTCTCTTGGTGTCCTTGATACCCTCGCGGCGTTTCTTTGGGCCCGGGTTTAGGTTCTGGCTTTTCTCCGATATTATTCACGATGTCTGAACACTGTGACTCGCGGGAGTTCCGACTCTCTTGGTGTCCTTGATTTTCTAGCGGGATTTCACTCACACACACACACACACACACACACACACACACACACACACACACACACACACACACACACACAACAACATATTCTACAAGTATGATTGGGAACGTTACCTTAACAAAATAACGCTATCATTATTGTTATTTTTTGTAAAAAAGTAACTTGTTACTGATTTTAAAAAGTAACGCGATACTATTACCGTTACTTTAAAAATAACAATTCGTTATTTTTTCGTTCCTTTTTTTATAAAATCAATTTATATTTTACAATTTATATTATATGATAATTATTATTAAATGTAATAAATATTTAAACTTGAAACTCTCTAAACTACAATATATAGTTTGTATATAGTAAAATTTTGCTTATATTACTAATTATTTTTATAGAAAGTTAGATTAAAGTTATTGTTCTTAAACATAAATTATTAAGAACGAATTCCAATATTCACTTTTAGTAAAGAAAGTCTACAGTATATGTATATTTAATGTGGATTATAGATTTTCAATTGCAAGTAGATTATCGGAATGTACCCTAATTAAGGGGGTATTCTAGTGTAAATGTCCGTTTTTAAGATGATTTTTAGAAATTAATTTTATAAAAAAGGTTAAGCCTACAGATTTAATGTTTTGTATTCACATTTCATGTTTATACATATTCTGAAGTAACATCTCAAATTTTTTTAAAGCTTTTTATTGTAAATTATACACGGTACAAATGAACTTACAGGTCATATATATGTATGTTTCAAAATAACTCTTCTATCGGGCGTGATATTTGCGTTTTTATCATCTAAAATAAACGAATTTTTTTTAATTTTATTCTTTACAAATGTGATTATCGTTCGACCCTTTAATAAATAATGTGAAGAACAATTAACAAAATGGCGATGCTTGAAAGACAGTACTTCTGTTTTTTAAAAAATATATTTACTTTTCACGGTCCGGAAAAATAGTAATTTTAAAGAGATCAAAAAATTGGAAGATTAAACGATAGCCTAATATGTACATACATTATATGTATGCAAAAGTGCAAGTCGATCGGCCCCCAGTAGTTTGTGAGAAAAATATAGGCCCGACTTGGAAAATGTCATTTCGAGAAAAACGCGTTTAAAATTTCTAGCTATGCCAGGACCGTACACGATATCTTTTTCCCGAGTTATATGTGCACCATTTGGCCACGTAAACTACCTGACACGCAAACAATCCGTATGGAAATCTCGGGCACGGCGGCGTTCTTTAAATCTTTATAATTCTGTCAATTTGACGGATTTCATCTTAATATTTTAGTTACACGTTTTCAACGCCACAAACTATAAGAATATAAAAAAAAATCGATTTTTTGGATTGGACACACTAGAATACCTCCTTAAGAGGTATAGAGAGTACAAAATAATTTTCTAAAAATATATTAAAATTTTATAATATTATAAAATAAGATAAGAAAATGAAAAGAAAATATAAAAGTAACAATAAAAGTAATGGCGAATTCATTATCGTTAATGTAAATTACGACGTTACCATTACAAATAGAAAAAATAAGTAAGGGTCGTTACTAAAAAAAGTAACGAAAAACAATAATAACGTTATAAAGTAATATATTTATAAATTTATGTATTTATTTAAATATATTTAATGTAATAAAAATGCATTTTTTCAGATGTCATCACTGCAAACTCTGGTGATATTAACACTATGTTGGAATGCAGCATACGGCATACACGAATTCCTGTCAAACGCTAGAGAAACTAAACCGTCTGAAACAATACAGCCAAGTATAGAACCATGGGAATTTATAATTCCGCCAAATCTTGCGATAAGCGGTATATATACTCCAGAAGATTTAGATAGACGATTTCACGACGATCAAATTATGTTTCTTACGAAGCAGCCACTAACTACAAGCTTCTTAGACGAGGAAGCTCAAAAAGAAATTACGGAAACAATACAACCAAATACAAAACCAACATGGAAATATACAGGTCCGGAATTTCTTGGGACAAGCGGTGCAGATAAACAAGAAGATTTAAATAAACTTCACGACAAAATTATGTTTCCTATAAAGCAGCCAGTTGAACTAAACACATTTGCACATGACATGGCAGGACAACCAGTTAATAACCAAGGCTCCTCGATTTCAAATCTCTTAGATGAGACAGCTAAAAAATTTACCTGGGCTAAAATATGGGATTCGATACAGACATTCGGACGTGCTTGCGCAGCAATTATTGGATTTTTATTTATTTGCCGAGTAATTAAATTTGCAGGGGATATAATTGTACGTGGATATACGCTTCATCGTGTACACGGATGGAGTATACATTTACTGCGTGCTATTTCGGATTCTCGTACCAATGAGTTTCTTGCTTTGGGTAAAAATAAAGAAGAAACAAGTAAGGAAGAAACATTAGAAGGGATACTCATTGCAAATGCTCGAAAAGAAGTTAACGGCGCACATACTGAATTAAACAGTAGTGCATTATACTCACCACTTAACATAAAAGAATCAAAGAAGCAGGTTAATTTTAAATATCCTATTCACAAAAAATAAGTACGCATATATTTATAAACGTATGCTTACGTGTACTTATATATATTATATAATTACAATTTTTGTTTCAGACAGACGGTGTAAGAGCTCTATAACAGCACACACAGTAATGTATACAGTAAGAAAAAATACCAAACAGAAAACAATTAAAAAAATTTGTTTAAATATATAACGTACATACATACATATATAATATTCAATGTACGTAACGTATATATACATATAATCAGGGCTGGGCATATTTCAAATACTTGTATTTCAAATACTTGTATTTGAAATACAGTATTCGAAATACAATTTGTATTTTCGTATTTAGCACTTAAAAGTATTTTGTATTTCAAAAGAATTATTCAATGTTTTTTGTATTTCAAATAAAATTTCTCAATCTATTTCGTATTTGAAATACTAAAGAAATTATTGATAAAAATTCTTGACAACAATTAATAGTAACTTAAATTTTTCTCCTATGACAATTAGCGACATTAATTATTTTCGTTAAATTTCAAGCAATATCAAGTAATCAGAGTCAAATTTCATAATCTCACATTAATAAATAGATTTCTCGTGCGATTGATACAGGACAATAGGACTGTTAAAGAGTAAAAAAGAAATTGTAAGAGAGTAAAACAACTTTTCTTTCACTCTCTAAAAGTGAAGAGTTTAAATTAAAATGTATTTTGTATTTTGTATTACAAATCGAAAAATTGAAAGTATTATGTATTTTGTATTTCAAATCGAAAGACTAAAAGTATTTTATATTTTGTATTTTAAATATTTTAATGATGTATTTTGTCCAGCCCTGCATATAATATTCAAATTGCATAGCATATATTTAACAAATTATAATGTTCAAATGTATAACGTATACATATTTTGAAACAATAAATTGTAATCAGTAAGTGAGTAATGATAAAATAATAATAATATAGTATTTGATATCTAACAGCCCAATATACAGCCTCCTTAAAAATATTTCTTTAACAAAAAAATTATGTAAACCTTTGATACATAGATAATAAATATTATTCAGCAAATTTATATTCACTCTAAACTTGCAGAAAAATAATCAAAATTGAGCGTTACTTTTTTTAATCTGTCTAAAGAACACCAACGGCAAATAATAGTTAATATTTGTGCGATTAAATAAATAAAGTTATAATAAGAAGAATAAAGTTACAATAATAACAAGACAAAACACAAGTTTTTAAAAAAAATCATATATATTTCTTATAAAAGTCAAAACTTTGTAGTAATAAAACAATGACAAAGGAAAAAATAGGTTTCTTGAGAAAATACAGGATAAGATTGCAAAAAAACTATGTTTACTTTCTGAAATAAAATTGGATTTTTATCAAGGCAAAAATACAAGATACTTTATGCAAGTTCATTTGAAAAACTGTAACAAATCGATATATTTTGAGGGCTCATAAATCAACAAATAACTTTTCATTATAAAATAATTTGTTTATCAAATTTTAAGCATAGTTCTCTCTTGAATGCCGAATGCAAAGAGTAATTTTCCTGCCAAAGGATTACTGCTTGAAAGTCCGATTTATGCTTATTTTGAGAGCTAGTAACTCAACAAATAACTTTCCATTATAAAATAATTTATTTTTCGAATTTTAAGCACAGTTCTCTTTTAAATGCCAAACGCAAGGGGTGGTTTCATTGCTTAAGGGTTGCAGCTCGGAAATCGGTATAGGCGAATTTTGAAATCTCATAAATCAGCAAATGACTTTCATAAAATAATTTTTTATCAATTTTTTTTAAACACATTTCTCTCTTGAATGCAAGAGTGAACACAAGAGTTTCACCTGTCTCTTATACACATCTCTGAG
>NW_012027320.1:17148-22913 GCF_000956235.1 Wasmannia auropunctata
TTTTTTTAAACACATTTCTCTCTTGAATGCCGAACACAAGAGTTTCACTGCTGAGAGGTTGCAGCTCTGAAATCGGTATATGTGAATTTTTAGAACTCATAAATCAGCAAATGATTTTCTGTCATAAAATAATTTATTTATCGATTTTTTAAAACACAGTTTTCTCTCTCTTGAGAGCCGAACGCAAGGGTTGGTTTCCCTGCAAAGAGGCTTACTGCTAAAAAATAAAGTGGTACATATTTTTGTAACACATTAATATTGGAAGTATATGGTTAAATAAAATTGTAGATTTAATACTTTTTTCCCTGATCAGTTCTCTCTTGAGCTTAAACTAGTTTTGGGTTTATTTCGAGAATGTGGAATGAAGCTCAAAAATCAAAACTGGACTGATTTAAGAGCTCAAAAAGAGCTAATTATGTACCCGTGATCAATGTTTTGCTGTTAATTTTAAGGGGCGGGGGGCTGAGTGGACGTCTCCCCTCTTTACATCAAAATTCCTGCTAACGCAGATAAGCTCAAGATTTTTAACTTGCGGGGTTTGAATGTTCATAAATAGCTCTTAATTTTGAACTACTGAATTTTTTGTTCCTGCATATTTTTTAAATAATTTAGATTAATTTTTAGAAAATTTATAAGAAAAGCTACGCAATTTCTTATATTTCTGTTTTTATTTTTAAACTGTAAAATAAAAATCCCCGAATTTTCCTCAGATTAAAATCCAAATTTGCACTTGCCATTCTTTGTTAAAAGAACTGCGCTTTTATTACCTGTACATATATAATTATTATGGAGGTCCGAAAAAAATGACTTTTTGAATATTGATTAGTATAATACCTCTCAAAAGTTAGCTACAATATGGCTTAGGTAAAGTTTTATCGAAATCAATTAATACTTTTAAGTTGCCTCTTGATCTTGAAACCAGTAAAGGCTAAATCGATTTTTCGAAATATTTCGAAATTTGCGTAAACGTTGAATATTTTCGTAATTGTGTAAAAATTACCTATAATCGTTTATACCTTGAAGAATTCCAGCAAAGTTTACCCGCAATAGCAAGTAAAATAATGCACGTGTTGATAACGAATGCTTAATAAAGAGAACATATATGTTGGAAGGTAACGCGTTATTTGTAACGCCGTTACCATTTTCATTACTTTTTTTCGACGTTTAAATTCGTTACCGTTACCATTATAGATAGAAAAAAGTAACGATTATTAATTTTTTTTATATTTGTAACGGTGACGAATTTAAACGTTGTTATATTTTTGCACTAACGCTAACGAATTTGCCGTTTCTTTTATCGTTATTTATTATACTTTCAAATACATCTTAGGGCTCGTAAAGAATAAATCAACAATAGAGAAATAACACTAATGCGAGCCAACACAAATATACTGGTGTGTAATAATTTTTACAATATCTAGCCACACGCAAACTTGATTTAATTATTTGTTTTTCACTATATTATTTTTGTCAATAATTCGTATACAATTAGATATTATTTATGCTATTTTTTTAACGTGTAAAATAATTTTAAAAGAACATCCTTCTATATGTTGTTGAAATTAACAGAATCGTGTCAATATATAAAATTAACAATGTTAGATATTCTTTTCCTAAGAAATCTATTGCAAGAAAGCAAAAAGTTAAGACGCAGTTATTAGACATAATAACTATAAGGATGGAGGCCTTTATTATGGCGGGTATGGAGCTTTCCAATGAATCAGAGCTCAAAATTTAATTTTAAAAAAGTATTTTAATTTTTGACAAATTTTAAGAACGGACCTCACACAAAACCACAGGTTTTTGGCCTTTTTGGAACATAAATAATGATAAATGTTGTAAAAAAATACAACACTTGTAAATAATAATATGTTGTAATAAAATACAACACTTTAAACAGCAGTAACAAAAAGACTAGACATTTTAAATTTTTGTGCTTGTGAGAAAACTCGATCAATGAATCAAAAACTATAACATACTAAAGTTTCAGCCAATTTCACCAGGGCCATAAATCTATGGTTTTGACTAGAAAAAATATATTAAAAGAAATTAAATATGGAAAAACATATATAGAAAATATATACATACAGCAAAAGCTAGTAAACCAAATACTTGTGTATGTTATTGAAACCACCCTTTTCCCCGCTTGGATGAGGTACTTTACACCCAAAAAAGTAAAAAATCTCCGTCTCAGATAATATTATAACAATTTAGAAATAGACATTTCCTTGTCAAGTCTATTACAGGTATTTGTAATTTCTTTTTTTCTTTTAGTAAATTATGCTATAAGTACATATCAAACGCAAACAATAGAGGTAATTTAGAAGAGATTGGCATGTACCGATGAAATAGACGAAGAAAATAAGAAAGTGATTGAAGAACATTTCATAGTTAACCGGATCTTGATTGATAAAATTTATCCTCTATAATACTTCGTCTGCATACATAGCTATATGTAACAGCTACGCACGCAGATGTCGAAGTATTATCAGACATTGTCAAGGCTAGGCTAAATTGTCCTAAGTTTCGAAACTTGCGTAAACAGTTTCTGCGTCTGTTAACTGCGTAAAAAAATTGTTTATAATCGATTATACCTTGAAAGAATTTCGCAAAGTTTGTTGCGACAAAATGTAGAATAATGAATGTTTGATAACGAATACTTGATAAAGAGAGCGTGTAAAAAAGAAACATATTACATTTTTTTATATGCTCTATAATCCAAGGTTTTTTTATAATGTTCACGAATCGAATTATTTAATATCAAGATTCCGTAATATGACCGTGAAATATAGATAAACACAATTCGAGAACCAGAGTAAGAAAACAGATTTATATGTGTAACGATACCTGTTTGCACGACCGATTCACGGAACCGCGGACAACTTAACAATTTCAAAATTGCAGACGAAATAACGAAGGTCAACCCAGATAAACTATGTCTGAGAAGATGAATATAACATCTGTTAACTGCGTCAAAAAATTGTTTATAATCGATTATACCTTGAAAGAATTTCGCAAAGTTTGTACAGCATTACATAACTACACAGCAAATTAGTAACAAAAACAGAGCAAGCTTTGCGTAATGTTGACAACGCTTCTAACAACAAATTATGAGATTACCGTTATTGAAAAAGCATCACCTATTCTGATCCCTAAAAATAGACAAATTTCAAGAAAGTGTAACTTTGTAAAAAATGATGTTAATAAAATGTCATAAAGCATTCTACAGCTTAAACTTTCTACTTTTAAAATTTATAATTCATTAAACAACTTACTGATTTTTTACGAAGCTATAAGGATGCAAATGGAGATCCATCAAATTTAAAATTATTTACTAACTTTGCAAAGTTCCATATAGCGTAAATTAGAAATCGCATACAAATGCGACATTGCATACATCGTTCGAAAGCGTGAATCTTTATCTTTAATTTGCGCATTTCGAGAGCGTTGTGTGATTTTTTTTCACCGAGTTATTCAACATTGAAACAAATTAGTCTTTATGCTTCAACATTGAATATTTCGGTGACAAAAAAATCGCACAATGCTCAATGAATGTGCAAATTAAAGGTAAAGACATACGTTTTCAAATGCTTTAAACTGCATTTGTATGCGATTTTTAATTTACGCTATGGAGCTTCGCAAAGTTAGTACACGGAGAGAATTTTTTTAATTTACCTGCAAATCATGTTAATTGTGGGACAATATAGTATTTAGAAAAATTTTACTGTGCACTACAATAAGATTTTGCAGTAAAATTTATTGTAGTGCACAGTAAAATTTACCTAAATACTATATTGTCTCACAGTTAATATGATTTTCAGGGTAAATTTTAAAAGAAAATTCTCTCCGTGTAGGTACCAAATTTTTAGATTTGATGTATCTTCATTTCCGTATGTGTAGCATTGTAAAAAAATCAGTAAGTCGTTTAATGAATTATGAATTTTAAAAGTAGAGACTTTAAGCTGTTGAATGCTTTTTGGAACATTTTCTTACAATAATTTTTTACAAAGTTACACTCTTAAAATTTTCCTATTTTTATGGGTCAAAATAAGTAATGCTGTTGAGTGTATTTTAAATTAAAATATTCGATTCTGCTGGGAATATTCTAATTAATTTAAAGATATATCAAAAGTATTTTCTCCTTATTCTCGATATACCAGCGATTTTCTAAGTATTATGCTTATTACATATATTGCTTCTTTAATGCAAAAATATTATTTATTTCTCGTACTAACAATAATAGTGTACACATAAATAACGTCACAAATGATTATGATATGTCCGAACTTTGATTAGATATAGATTATATGTATATAGAACTTTACAAATTTTAAATTCAAGAAACAAATATCAACAAACACTCTATAGTGGCAAGCTTGCAAGTATTTCTGCAGTGACAGCGCAAATCCTGTTCGCTTGCATAGTTTCTGGGGGGCGAAGGAAAGAAGGGAAATTTGTCGTCGCAAATTTTTTGTTTGGCTTTTTTGGTGTCTAATAATATATATTATAATTTGTCCGTATTTTGCCGCCGATTAATTGCTGTCAAATTATATGTATATCAGCAAATTTTGTGTGTTCGGTATGCAGTTATATATGCACAGCTACCAGTACTGAAAATTAATAGTATACTTAATTATAAATTTTCAGATCTAGCAACCCAGGAAAAAAGTTCTATATATATAATTATATATAATTATATGCAAAATATGTCCATATATGTTTCCTTCTTATTATCAATTTTGTATTAAAGAATAATTTTACAAAGGAAAGAAACATATATAAACATTTTGCATATAATTATATATAATTATATATATGGAACTTTTTTTCCCGGGAATGTATATCGGAATATACACATATCAGTCTTTGTTACATTAACTGCTAGTATTTTGTTAACATTATCAGATGAGATTTTGTATTAAATTTGTATTCTTTTTTCCAACAGATCGAGTTTGTATAGCAACATTTTACAATTAAGATCTATATTTTTGACAGACTTGGCAATGTGTTTAGTCAAAATCATGTCAAGCTTTTCCTGATGGTTGACCGATGCGAATAACCGCGCGACAAGATATATTTTAAGCGATTGGTTTTACAGGGTTTCGCGTAGCTCGAAAAATTCAACGGGGAGGTAATCAAAGAACGATGACATTAATCAACGATTTTGACTCTACCGAGGATAACAAATATCACTATATTAGATTTATATAATTATCGTCTGCAGTGAAAAGTTTACATTATTTTTCAATTTTCGCAACGGATACACATATATTTTTTAATTTTCACAACGTTTGCTGTATGTACATTTATACGTGTATATGATATGTATAGCAAAAATTAAAAAATATAAAAATGTATAAATTTTTTACTGTCAATAATGGATCGATTTGGTCATCGTAAAACGATCGATCGTGTTTGTTATCCTCGGTACAGCCAAATGGTTGGTAATGTTATCGCTCTTCAATTATCCCCAGGCCCACTGGGACCCACTTCAGCCCAACTTGGCTTCCAGTTACGAAAATTTACCCGTGACCGACCGTGTCTTTAACGATATATCTCGTCGGTGTGGCCATGGCAAACGACAGACGATCCAAATCACCACCGACGAGGTACTTTTAAGACGATGCCGGAAGGTCCGAAAAATTTGCACGAGGTCGATAAAACAGTCTGTTCAATTTCAATGGTGGTTTAAATAAACTTCTTATAATATCTTCTGTTTCAGTCAAACACGTACATTGTCCTTATCAGATCGGAAGAGCACACGT
>NW_012027320.1:24487-34628 GCF_000956235.1 Wasmannia auropunctata
TTCTTTATTGTACATCTGGCTCTGCCTTCATTTCGAGCATATAACCTGCCTAACTTTTTCACGAAGTAAACGTTTTGGTAAATTGATAGTATTAGTCGCCATGTTGAGGTTAAAATGGATAACGAAATCTGTAATTTCTTAATTTTTTCCTGTTTTTGGTACAAAACACACCAGAGCCAGATGCATTAGCATGTGTGTTTTAATCGTGGAAAAGGAAATTTTATTTTATGCGATTAATACGAAGTATTTTGTATCCAACAAAAATGATATTTTTATCGATAAAACAGATGGCTTTAGCATCCTCTTAAGAATATCTCGTCGGTGAAATCACTCATTCGATTCCGCGCGAAGCTGCGCTGAGTCTGGTTTTGAGTCTCGCGCGCCGCACCTCGCACGGCATGAGATGAGGCTCCGCGTGGGAAACGTCAAAGTTGGGTGGGGACTAGCGAGGGGAACGAAGCTCGCGCCTGGCAGTCCACGGCCGTCGCTCAGGCAAAGATGGCTACCATGTTGTCGCGGGCGATCTTACTCGCGGAGAATCTCGGCCGACTAGGCGGCGGCCCCAAGGTACGTCAAGCCGACGGGTTTTTCCGCGTGCATGTTAACCAGGCGGCTCCAGCGTGTTTCCCACGAGCACGCTGGCTGTCTCGAGATCGACTCGGGATCGGCCGGGAGGAGAGACGGAGAGAGAGAGAGAGGGGCGAGCGAGTGCGAGCGAGACGGAGCGAAGGTCGCCGATCGCCATGTTGGAGCAGCTGTGTATAGTCTGCTAAATCGAGCGCCAGGGTCGCGAGCGCGACTCGAAGCCGCGCGGGGGTTTTCCATCACCGGGGATTTTCCCTCGGAAGATCGACGTGACAGTTGCGCAACCGAGCGGGAAACCGTCCCGCGCGTCGTCCCCTCGGCGTTCCCGTCGACGGGCGCGGCGTCCACCCTCGCGTTTCGATCGAATTACCGCTCGCTCGCGGCGCGAGGGGACACACTTGTCAACGCGTTCGTTACGTAGCGGCTCCTCCGTCCCCCCCCCCCCGGTCCCTCGCTTCCTCCCGTAGTCTTTCGTTTTCGTCGAACGAATCGAATAGAATGACACGGAATCAATTTGAATCGAAATGACGATCTCGCGCGTGATCGATCCGTGCTTCCTCTCTTTTTTTTTTTCTCGCCGGTAGATTTATTTTCAGCGATGAAGCGCGGCCTTGAAGCGAGCAAAGTGCGAGGCGTATCCCCCCCCTTCCCTTTCCACCCCCGATTGGTCGCGACGCACGTGCTCCAATTGTCAAAGTCGGCGACGTGCAAGTTTGCGATAGGAATTTTCAATTAAAAAATCGATTGTTTCTTCGATGTCATGAAATATCTCGAGCTTCCTTCTCGTTACGACAAGATTCTCAGAATATCAGTATACGTTCTTCCGTGACTCATCATGAATTAAAATTCCGCACGGAACAGGATTTGCTTGAGCATTCAATAAGTTTCTGTTTTTGTTTACCCATGTCACTTGATAAATGTTTTAAATAAGACTAGATTACATGCGAAGTATCAATTAATTACATTTTTAGCTTTTAAGACTGTTTTTTAGGACCAGATATTGATCGACATGTGATTTAAAAAACGTAAAGGCGAAATTCGCAAAATATATTTATCATTAGGATTTTATTCAACGTCCGAAAAAATCAATATTTATTCTGTGTTACATACACATATCTGTAATAATCGATAACATTGTTCAACAGAAAAATGCACAAGAACGAAGATAATCGTTACACGTAATTATTTGGACACTGAAAACAATCTCATTTATCACATTGTTCTATTATATCACAACTTTGACAAATTTGCGGTTGAAGTTGCAAAAAGGGCTGTTTAAATATATTTTTATTATCATAATAATTGTATATATGTTGAGAACATTTTATTGCAATCAAAATTAAGTAGTAGTAAAATTATGTAGTTAGGATTTTCAGCTCTTAAAAAGGATTTGTTGTGTTGATTAAGTGATTATAAAGATATTTACCAATAAAGGATCTTATCAAATACTTTTTTATTTATGTTTTTCAAACTTAACAGTTTTTCAAATCTCTGAAACTTATGTCAAATTCAATTTAAATTAAAAATTGAACCTAAGAAACATTTATATGTGAATTATTCTTAAAAAATGGAACATTTTTACATTTTTATATCCACCATATTAATTTCGCTATTTTGAATTTTATTTGAATTTATTAACTTTGACATCAGATTAATACGCAATGCATCTTTATTCATAAATCTTTTTAATCGTAATCGAATAATTCATTTTAGAGGCTGAAAATTCCAACAATATACTTAATTTTGATTTCAATAAAACTACAACACGTCACATATCGCACACATCCCATAATTATAACATGCTGTAACGTACATTAAAATAGCTCTCTTTTGCCACTTTAACCGCAAATTTCTCGAAATTTTGATATAAAATAATTTGGTAAAAGTAAGATTGTGTTTAATACTGGAAAATGGGAACAAATTGCTCTTATTCTTGTGCTCGAAAAAAATTAATTTTCTGTTGTAACAATATAACCGATGTATAATCAATAATCAACGTAATCAACTTTGAAATTTTTAACGCATATATATAATGCAACAAAAAAATAACGAGTGATTTTAGTTAATTAATATTTTGCGGATATTAGCTTGTTTGTTTAAAATTTAAAACTTTGTTAAAAATTCAAAAATTGCGTTTCAACTAATTATTTGTGTTTAAAGATTGCTGAAAAAGCGCTATTAAAAAAAAAGAGCAAAAGAATGCGCCACTTATAAAACTGTTACACAATTCACTTATTTGTGTTTAAAGATTGCTGAAAAAGCACCATTAAAAAAAAGAGCAAATAATGCGCCACTTTTAAAGCTGTTACACAATTCACTTTATTGCATACAAAGTGTCATTGCCAAAACGCTTATAAAAGCTGTATGCAAAATACAGATAACAACATGTGCATACTGCATAGCTTATTGCCATTTGACCTTCAAACGTAGATTTATATTTAACTACTACATGATTTATAAGACAGACCAATTTGCATATACTTTAATCTCGTGTTATCTTGTCTTCTTGACATCAATAGACATCAGTACACCGCATTAATAACTTTTATCTTCATTTCTTTCTTTATCCCTGATCAATGTACACAACGTAAACTTTGACATGCACTTTTTATCAATGTATAATGACGCTAAAACTAGGAGTATCTGATGACGCGTGCGAAATCCAAACCGCGAAAGAGTTTATCACCGAGCCTGATGTTACATCACATCCCTTTTCAGATACTGGCTTGCAAAACCAGCCTGGTGAAACAACCGACCAGAAATTTGAACGTACACGAACACATTAGCTACAGTTTACTCAATGAGGCCGGCGTGCCGACGCCTAAATTCGGCGTCGCCAAAAGTCCCGATGAAGCAGCCAAACTCGCTGCCGACTTGAAGACGAAGGATATTGTCCTGAAAGCTCAGGTTCTCGCCGGCGGCAGGGGAAAGGGCCACTTCAAGGGAACGAATGTCAGCGGCGTGAAGATGTGTGAAACGTAATTGGGCCCTTTCAATAAGATTGCATGCCACATGTATTCCAGACTAGGGCTGTTACTTTTTTAAAGGACTTCGTCCTTTCGAAGTTTAAGGTGCCTTCGAAGTTTCGAAAAATACATTCGTGCAAATTTAATTAACAAATTAATCATTTTTATTAATTTTACGATTTTTAATTTTCTGCTTTTAAGAGTGTTTTATGCTGAAGAAAATTTAATGACGCCAAAACAATTATATTAATTCATTATATTTTTGTTCATTTATTTAAGAATAAATTTATTTTTATTTCTTTGAATTTTCTTCATTCTGATTGTTTTTTATTCATCATTATCTTTCCTTATTTACATATGTATCAAGTTTAATTATTTGTAATATTTCAGGTTATAACACTTTCAAATTTTTTAGGGCTAATTACGTATATATATTTTTTGAGCATATATATATATATATATATATATATATTTGATTTGTAATATTTCAGATTAATTTGTAACATCAAGTTTAATTATTTGTAATATTTCAGGTTATAATACTTTCAAATTTTTTAGGGCTAATTACGTATATTAGCCCTAAAAATTTGAAAGTATTATAACCTGAAATATTACAAATAATTAAACTTGATGTTACAAATTAACCTGAAATATTACAAATAATTAAACTTGATATTACAAATAATTAAACTTGATGCATATGTAAATAAGGAAAGATAATGATCAATAAAAAACAATCAGAATTAAGAAAATTCAAAGAAATAAAAATAAATTTATATATATATATATATTAATTCTTTTTGTTTACAATATTTGTAAATTTTCTGAATAAATTCATTTGCACGAATGTATATTTTTCGAAGCTTCGAAGACACCTTAAGCTTTGAAGCTTCGAAAGAATTCGAAGATTTTAATACCGAAGCTTCAAATCTTTGAAGCTTCAAAATTCGAATGTCGAAGCCTTCACCAGAAGGCTCACTTCGAAACAAATCACCAGCCCTATTTCTAGGCGTGTCAGGGAATATTATAACGTTTATCACCGTTGTTTACAGTCCCAGTGAGGCCAAGTCACTGGCGGGCCAGATGCTAGGCAAACTACTGATCACAAAACAGACGGGCGAAGGCGGCAGAATATGCAACGCCGTAATGGTCACGCAGCGCATGTTTCCTCGTAAAGAGTACTACCTTGCCGTCATGATGGAAAGAGCCTTTGGTGTAAGCTGATAAGACGGCAAAGAGACACATTTTTGAGACGCCGTCGCGTTAAGTGAAAGATATCTAATCCTTTCCATTTTTTTAACAGGGTCCCGTCATAATAGCCTCCAGTCAAGGTGGGGTGAACATCGAGGAAGTCGCGGCTACAAATCCTAGCGCCATCATGTACGAGCCTATCGACATCAATAAGGGAATTACGAAGGAGCAGGCGGAGCGTATAGTAGTCAAACTCGGCCTCGAGAACGTGAAGGACTACATTTCCAATATAATTATAAATCTTTACCAAATGTTCCTCAAGAAGGACGCTCTTCTCTTGGAAGTGAATCCTCTTGCCGAGGACATTAACGGAAATTGTAAGTCTGCTCTTCTTGTCCCTCTGCCTTCTAATAGATATTTTATAAATGCTCGATTTGCACAAACTACTCTACATAATTTTTTTTTTTTACAGATTTCGCTCTGGATTGTAAATGCCGGTTTGACGACAACGCCGAGTTCAGGCAAAAGGAACTCTTTAATCTGAGAGATTGGACACAGGAGGATTCCAAGGAGGTCGAAGCTGCGAAATTCGACTTGAATTACATCGCGCTCGACGGTAATATAGGTTGCATGGTAAACGGGGCGGGTTTAGCTATGGCCACGATGGACATTATCAAGCTGCACGGCGGCGAACCGGCTAATTTCCTCGACGTTGGCGGTGGTGCGACAGCTTCCGCGGTGAAGGAAGCATTCAAGATCATCACTTCTGACCCACGAGTGAGTGGCACGAAATCGTGAATCTCTAGTCGATTTAACTGAATTTACATGCATTTTTTCTTTCTTTCTATCAGGTTCACGCTCTTTTAGTCAATATCTTTGGCGGCATCATGAGATGCGACGTTATAGCGGAAGGTATTATTGCCGCGACTAAGGAACTAAGTTTAAAAATTCCCGTCGTCGTAAGATTGCAGGTACGACAGCCAACGCTGTCCTTGTTTTTTGCAAATAATTATTATGACCGATTATAGAATTATGCAAAGATATATTTTTTTGTGCTTTCTAGGGTACTAACGTGGACGAAGCCAAGGCTCTGATCGCGAATGCGGGCTTAAAAATTGTACCAATCGACGATCTCGACGAGGCCGCCCGAGTCGCGGTGAAATTGTCGACCATCATTAAATTAGCTCAATCCGAAAATCTCAGTGTGAACTTTGAGATACCTGCAATTTCATAGATAGCAAAAAAAGAAGAAATTATAATTGGTAATATGTTGAGAATATTTTTTTCGCCGAGAATATAATGTACTCACAATCGTTAAAGGATCTTCAGGAACGGCTAGAAGATATAATAACTTCAGTAATAACTTCATACGCGTAATATATTCTCGTCAAAGAGTAACACACTTGACATAGTTGTTTGGCTCTGCATAACTTTACAAACGGAAAACGAGAAAGAGAATAGGAATACAATTTGAACAAGTCTGTGACTTACAAAAGTGATAGTCGACTAATGGATGTGGTAAAATGTAAAAGATGGATGAACTACTAATGTATTGTTATATATTTATACATATGGTGATTTTTTTCTCTTTAAACACAATCGCAAACATTTGTAATACGCAGACTTGTGTAAGATTCACGGAGTCGTAATTTATCGCTCTTTATGCTCTACCGCAGGGTTCTGTGAAAAAAATCCAGTATTAAGGAGATTAAATAATATAATATCTATATAATCTCGCAAGCAACCGCTGCGCACGGACATGTGTTCTAGAAACTGTTCGAAATCACCGATAAGATGTTGTTAAAGACATCGAAATATAAACATTACCAGCTGTTTCTAACATCAATATAAATATTTGCAATGCGGTATTAAATTTATAATTTATTATTATACTGATACTTTGTAAATATAAATGTACAAATTTGCAACTCAACGGCGCCGGTATTTTCATAGTCCATTCTTACCTTAAGATTGTCTCAAGTATAATGTCTTAAGATGTTAATACAGGTTTGTGATGGCAGGCTGTAGAACTAGGATATCTTCAGGTTATATTTAAGTAGGTCTTAAATGTAAGAATTGACTATATATATACCAGAGCTAATGGCCAATGACGGTATTCATAGTCGGCATTCATATTTGCTATAAAACTAATTATTTTACGATCCGCATGAATAATCGTGCGTTTTTAAATAAAAATCAAATATTACCATATCGTGTATATATATCTACGAAATGTCAAGATAATAAAATCGTAAAATTAATATTGCATTATGGGCTAACCGTCCAAATTTCGAGAGTCACGTGAACAGTCCGTAAGACTGTCGATCCTTAATAGCATCTTGTCGGTGTCAAAAAAAGTAACAAAGTGCACGTCTGTTAATTTTTTAAGACGAAAACCTTTCACAATAGCCATTCACGAAAACCGTGGAATGTCAAAAGTAAAAGGCCTGTTTCATGTAACATATGCATATAGCAATATATACATATATATACATATACAATATATATATATATTGTATATGTATATATATGTATATATATGTATATATGTTACACATAAATTATTTTACATAATCTTAATTTGTCTTCGTTCCTTCAGCGAGCAATTATATCGTTTGCACGTTATTGTTCCTGAGTGGTGCTAATATTGACATTATCGACATACATTTTTATACGATTGTGCAAATGATCGTCGAACAAATATACATATATATATCGTCCGTATATTTATTCTCCCTGTTACACGACGTTACGACAAGGTAATCGTTAATACTGCCGTGTAAAGATATTAGGTGATCACGAGCGCTTTAGGAATTTCTGTAAATACGTAAGCATCGCTTGTTCCCGATTGCCAGAGGACGAGACTTGCGACTTTCTCGAAGTTCTGTATTTGCCGAATAGAATTAAACGATTTGAAATCTCCGTGCATAATTTCTTGTGAATAATTAACGATATCGTATAATTGGCGTGGAGCATAACGTAATTTAATTTCTCGTACGCTCATTCGGTGATTAATTCTCACTCACAATCAGCAAGATCGCTTGATATAAAATTTTTAAATACATATACAATTCATGGAATCTTTCTTTCTATGTTAACAAGAAATTCGAGATCCACGTTAACAAAATAACACAGATATTTATAAATTAATCGGAGTTCAATTAAGCAGTAATCACTTGAATCGAAATTTCTATCTATACAATTCGTTTTTCAATTTTTTTTCCTTGTATATTAAACAAACAACAAAAGTTAATAATTCTATTTGTATTAACAGAGTAGTACAAATATGATTTGATATAGTTACTTATCAATATTAATTACATTGTTCAACAAAAAATAATTTTTTTAGCAAGAGAATAATCGTTTCTCGTAGTTTCTTGAAGAAATTATATTTCAACTCGAATTATTGAGTTATGTTGTTATAAGATTTTTTCAGCTCTTATAAGAAATTTGTTGTGTCGATTATAGTTAGAAAGATATTATGGTTAATTATTTTTATGATTAATGATTAAACGAGGTCTATTGTATTATTTATAAGTTATGTATAAGATAAGCCATTAAAGGATTTATTAAATATTTTTTAATTGTTATTCAAATTTAAGAGCTTTTCAGATCAGGATAAATATCAATCTGATGTCACAATTGACAAATTCAATTTAAATTATATAAAAAGAATCCCTATTTAGTATTTACATGAATTTTTAGACAACACAAAGTCTAATTAAAATTGGACACATAAGATTTTTTTGTAGTCCTTTTAAATAACTTTTTAAATAATTCTCGCAGAAGTCTAAAAGACGTTTTGAAGACGTCTTGCGCGTCTTTTATTTTAAATTTTATGTTGTCTGGGTTATTTCAAACATATGCGAATTTTTATAAATGTTAATATTCGCCATTCCAGCTATCGCTATAAATATTCCTGAAATATTCATAGAATATTAAGAATAACATTTTATGAATATTTCAAGAATATTTAACGCTGGAATATTGATTTCACCATTTTTCATTTATCAATTTTGATATTAATATTATACCTGACCTGAAATCTCTATAAGACCGGTATTTATAATCCGCACATTCTTATTTTAAGTTCGTCTTAAATGCAGTCTTAAGATATGATAAGCCAATCATAAAAATAATAAATAAAAGTATAAAGTATCTTAATTAGGATATTAAGATGTTTAAGTAAAATAAAACTTATAATAAGAAAACGGACTATGAACACCGGTCTTAGTTTGAATAACATAAATTTAAAAATAACATCCGTCATTTTTTTTAAGTGTTAATTATAATTACAGCTTATTTTTGAAATCATTTTACCAAATAACACTCATATTTTATAACACCGAATTGTCAAATTCTTGGATGCATTTCGTTTCACGATGCGCGAAATGTATCATTTTATTCTTGTTTAATATTCAGTGAACAAGAAACATTTATAAAATATAATACATCATACGTATCATGCATGAAACGAAATGCGCCTCATTTTAGAAAAAAAGTGATCATATAGAATATATTAAATTAAAAGAAAAGAGAGACAAATTGTATACATACAGTTCAAAATTTTATTGTAAACTATCTTATTAAATCTGCCGAAGTTCATTAGAAATTTGATCGAAATAACACATATGTACGAGCAACAATTAAGATTAGCGCGCGAATACTGTTCACTTATGATCGTATGAAAGAAAATCGTAAGGGTGCGTTCCCACTGAGCGCGTCACGTGCTGCGTCATCCGAATTGACCAATCAAAACATTCTATTTTATTAAGTAATTTACCGCGCGATTCGGGATTTCATACGAAGGAAAATTCTTTTATCTTTAGAATGTCGAGTAACCTAATCGAAGCCTCGTGCAAGAAATCGCTCGGCAAACGATGCAATAAAATAGAATATTTTGGTTGATTAATTCGTGACGCGACGCGTGACGCGCTCTGTGGGAACGCACCCTAACATGAAAATTGAGGAGGATATATTGGCCTAGTTTACACCGAGCACTTGATACGCGTAGAGTCCTAAATTATCAGAGAAGCGCGACCGGTGTTAAGCCGGTTCTACATTAGTTGCAAGCCGATCGCAAGCTTGTTGCGATAGCCAATCCAAAGCATTGATTTCAAAATGCAAGCTTCAGATTGGCTGTCGCAACAAGCTTGCGATCGACTTGCAACTAATGTAGAACCGGCTTAAAATGTATTATATCATCGACGAGATATTCTTAACCCTTTGAAGCATGGTGGTCCCTACAGGGACCATCTTTTTTACCCGCTAATTTTATTTATAAAAATTAAATTTCGAAGTATTTAAAAATATTGGTTAGTTTTTCTAGTAGCTAAGGTATTTGTCTACAATATTACACCACTAATGTTTAAATTTCATTTGTTGTAAAATTGTTATAA
>NW_012027320.1:34648-35139 GCF_000956235.1 Wasmannia auropunctata
TATTTTGTATTTCAAATCGAAAGATTAAAAATATTTTGTATTTTGTATTTCAAATCAAAAGATTGAAAGTATTTTATATTTTGTAATTCAAATACTAAGATTCCTAGTATTTTGTATTTTGTTTTTTAAATACTTTAATGGTGTATTTTGCCCAGCCCTGGGCATGATGCGCTTTGCGGAACGCAGCCAAAATGATGCTCCCGACTTGCTCCGTTTACATTGATAAACATAAAAAATTGCTTCTTCTTACTTTTTTTTTTAATCCAAAAAATGATTTTTTACGTCCAGAACTTTTGATCCAATTGATATTTTTGAATGAACGAGGCTGTGCAGGGCGGTGAACGGAATGTTCGTTGGGGGGGCGCACCATTCTACGAGTTTTGTAGAGAGCCTCTAATCAGAGTGGCGCCATATGAGAAGCGACGCTATTTTCTTGCCAAATCGCGCGACAGAGAGAGATATAATATATCTTCGTTTATCCAACAGAGTGC
>NW_012027320.1:35159-36009 GCF_000956235.1 Wasmannia auropunctata
AATTAGGTCCGCCATCTTGGATCCGCTATTTTGAATTTTGGAAATCTGAGGTCATATACGTAATCAGCGACCCCGAAAACCCCCGAGTAATAAATTTCAACTGTTTTCCATGTAAAGAAAAATGTGTGCTTCAAAGGGTTAAAGACCGACAGCCGGGCAAATTTTCGTGCCAGCAAATGGGCCCGGTGGGCCCGGAGGTAATTGCAGAGTGTCGATGTTATCAACTTTTGACATAAATTTGCGATTTATTTGAATAATACATAAGAATCTCGTCGCCCTCGTCGGTGATTATATGGTTGTTCATCAAATGTTAAACAAAGATAAAAGAATAAATCATACATGCGCGGCATGATCAGGGCTGGGCATATTTCAAATACTTGTATTTGAAATACAGTATTTGAAATACAATTTGTATTTTGTATTTTGTATTTTGTATTTCAAATAAATTATTCAATGTATTTCAAATACAATTTCAATTTATTTTGTATTTGAAATACTAAAAAAATTATTGATAAAAATTCTTGATAACCATTAAGAGTAACTTAAATTTTTCTCATATGACACTAATTATTTTTCAAGTTCAAGCAATATCAAGTCATCAGAGTCAAATTTTATAATCTCATTAGTAAATAGATTTCTCGTTTGATTGATACAGGACTGTTAAAAAATGTAAGAGAGTAAAACAATTTTTCTTTCTCTCTCTAAAAGTGGAGAGGGGCCTGTTGAAGCGGGGAGTTTAATATTATACATCATTGTAATTGAAAGATTAAATTAAAAAGTATTTTGTATTTCAAATAAAAACTTAAAAGTATTTAGATCGGAAGAGCACACGTCTGAACTCCAGTCACTT
>NW_012027320.1:36802-38252 GCF_000956235.1 Wasmannia auropunctata
TATTTTGTAGCAAATGTGCAATAATTGGCAATGAATAACATTTTGCAATTACAAAATTTATTTGTTATTATTTTTTCGTTCGTTGCAATTTTTCGAAGCATTTTTAAATATAAATATAAAATGTAGGAAATAATCCGTTTAAAAAACTGCGGGAATGGCAAGAAAATGGCGGACCAATCAAAAGTGGCAGCTGTATGGCGCCACTCTGATTAGAGGCTCTCTACGAGTTTTGTGACCAGCGACGAGCTCCTCCGTGGCGGCTTTAGGAACGCGCGCGTTCGGCATCGTCAAAATCTCGGCATCGCGCTGAGATGCTGTGCCGATAGCGGGATCGTGGACATCGTGGTGGAAACGGGGGTGAGAGAAGGGAGAGGAAAAAAGAGGAAAGAAAACAGAAGCGCCGCTGTTACATCTTGAGAGGTTGACTTGGTTCGTGCGACATTAACGCGGGTGTTCG
This sequence comes from Wasmannia auropunctata, assembly GCF_000956235.1. Taxonomy (NCBI): domain Eukaryota; kingdom Metazoa; phylum Arthropoda; class Insecta; order Hymenoptera; family Formicidae; genus Wasmannia; species Wasmannia auropunctata. The sequence goes on from NW_012027320.1 coordinate 37,260, forward strand.
GCCTCCGCGTATACCCGTGTCACCGGGCCATTCCGGGTTTGTTTTTCCTTTCTTTTTTTCCGTTATATCGCGAGACACGCACCCCACTCGACATCCTCCCCCGGAATCGCAACTCGGGCTCGTATCACGCTCGATCATCGTCGTCGTCGTCGTCGTCGAACCGGCCGCTGCTGGAAGGGACTTCGCAATCATGGCTAGTGTTTCCTATCAAATAGCGAATCTGCTGGAGAAGGTAAATAAACGCGGCGCCTGACAGTGGTACGATAGCGACAGCGGCCGAGGAAATGTCACCTGCCCGAGCGAAATCTTATATTCCGCCATGGGATCTCCCTTTTTCACGACATAACCTCGCATCAACCCCCCCCTGGACCTCCTGGGATGCGTTACAGATTCCCCACCTGGGGTTCATCCAGGTGTCATTTCACCCCTGTTTAACATTCGGTGAACAGCAGGGATGAAATGATGACACTTGGGTGAAGATTCCCCGGGTGGGGAATCTGAACGACGCACCCTCGACGAAGAGTGGTTGGCCGTTAACCTTCAACGCAGCCGCGAGGCGTTGCAACGTTCTCGAAATCGGCATCGTATTTTACGTCCCCCATTATATGTTAAACGTACGCGCTTTCACGCATGGAGCGAAATTTTTGTGATTCAAGAAAAAAGTATCCTTCGGCATTCTAAAGGTTAAAACGTCCACAATTCAGAAAGATAAAGTGATAGTACGCATGCATGTATTGATTTTGGAGTATATTTTTGTTTGATGTTTAGCTTTGAGATCAAGATCGTAGTTTCTTTTATTTGTTGAATAAGCAGAGGATTATTTTGTTTGCACTTTACTGGTGACAGGATAATGGCCTTAATGTTATGTTACAATAAGGAACCAGCAATTATGTACTGTAGGTGCTTTCCATTTAGTGACACAAGTCGACACAAACGTCATTCTATCTTTCTCAGCATTTAGTGAGTAACGAAGAAAAACGAAAGAGCACACGT
>NW_012027320.1:38272-38786 GCF_000956235.1 Wasmannia auropunctata
ATAATTTAATTTTTTTATATTCTATATATATTAGTGATACAATTTACAATAGTCTACATGGTTTACAAGTCTAAATTGTCTACGCAACAAAAAGACCATGTAAACATCACGTAGATTTCACTTAAATAATCCGTGTAGACGTAATCTTGAAATCTATGGCACAACCCTGGCTACAATGCAACAGTCTCAATATCGTGCGACGATAAAAAAGAAGTAATTGTGCTATATATCCTTACAGATTGGAGGCCAATCTAATTTTCCACTAGCTGGTGGAATATACCAGAAAAAATGTCTTAATTTTATCTTGTTGGCATAGCATTCAGCAGATAGTTCATATATTTTTTTCATATGTAAATATATATATATATGTACATATATATATATTTAATAAATACAAAATAATTCTTATTTTTATTGGTTTCGATATGTAATTAAATTGATATTTCTAATTTTACGATTCCATATGTAAAGCGATGTATTCAAAGTTTATACATATATATATATATATATATAT
>NW_012027321.1:0-324 GCF_000956235.1 Wasmannia auropunctata
AGCACAGAATCTAAAAAGAATTCAGTCATATGTCATTATTTCTGAGTTTAATTTCAAATGCAAAAAGAATTCTTTTTCTAGAAATCCTGAAAAAGAATTCTTTTTATATCTAAACATAAATTCAGAATTAATAACATACAACTAAATATACGAGTAAATTCTTTTTGAACTCTGTGCTATCTGAATAGTAACATTCCGAATTAATGCGTTTGAATCTAAATTATGTACGTCGATTAATAAAAAAAAATTATTCTTCATAATCTTTTTTCACAATGTTTTATGTGCGATGTTTTATGTGTGATATATATATAGCTCCAATAGGTA
>NW_012027321.1:8878-10105 GCF_000956235.1 Wasmannia auropunctata
TTGGGAAACCTTGGCCAATGCATTTTCAATGTAAGATCAATATTATATATTAATTGATGTACAATATCAGTAATACATTGTAATTTATTCTATGACCAATATTGGCTTTTCTTTGGGAAAGATTGGCCAATGTACTCCCAACATAACCAATGTTTCACCAATGTAAAGCCAATGCACTGTGCTACTAGGGGTGGGGATACGCATCGCTATTTTAGCTCCTGGTGACTGCACTTTTCAACCGCACTTTTCAAAACCATGCTGCACTGACTAGGAGCCAAAATGGCGATGCGCATTCCCACATAATATAGTACCCTAATTAGATATTAATTCTGCTCTTAAATGTATTCGTTAATAGTATCTAAATCGGCGAGAGAAGGTTACGTATTCTCTCTATTCTGATCTGCGTTTAGTTTCTCGTGGATTACGTCGAATTCTAAGAGATCGAGTGCAAAGTTGATCGGATTCTTCAATATTTTCCGTGGGATATATTAAATTATCGTGCTCTTCAGGTATTAGAGAAGCGAGAGCTTCTTGAATGACGCTGGTAGTTGAATCTATATTTTCGATGAGTGCTAGATTATCAAGGAATTCGTTAACTTGGAGAGAAGCTAGTCTTTCAGGAGATTCGAGAGGCTGGTTGGCACTGAAGTGAATTAAGACTTCGTCGTTAATGTCGTTATTGATATTGTTAATATCGGTCACTATTTCACTGAAAGGAATCACGGATTCTACCTGCGATCTGTTATACAATTCCAGAATGATCGATCTAAAAGCAGATAATTTAGTAGCAGAGAATCGACGCACGCATGAAGTGAGTAATCGGGATCTTCGGAATCTTCCGCTTCTACGATTGCGCCGCGGTTGAGACTTGAAGAATTTATCCATCAAATAAACGTTAATTAATTCTTTAAAATATAAGATGTCGCACGCACTGGAATTAAACTTACCTGTCAATTTCCTGTAATTAAATTAATTAAAAGAAGAATCAAATAAATAGACGGAATTATAGAAAGGAATGGGCAAAGAGTGTTAGTAAAGATAGAAAAGCAGAAAGGGTCACCTCTTCGATAAGACGACTCTCTTACAAGAAGAAGCCTTAATCGAAGTATTCCGAACGAGGTACGAGGTTTTTAAAAGATCCGTCGTGCTTCGGAGCTAGCACCGATAATTCGGCTACAGCCCAGGAAATTCCGCACAAGGCACGAGGCTTATTATATACAGATCGAT
>NW_012027321.1:10125-11175 GCF_000956235.1 Wasmannia auropunctata
AGCATGGGTCTCTGGGGTCACACACGCTGCCGAAGGGTGTGTGGCAACAAAACCTAGAGTAAAGCCCTCTCAGTGCTTACACAAAGTGTCGCACAAAGAGCTCTGCTACCAAATCCTATTCCCACCTCCTCGTCGGTGGCCCCTGGATAACGCTAACGGGAAAGGATGAAGGGCGAGTTTCTGGCGCCATAAAACTAGAACATTAGCAATGCATTGCTATTAAAATGTAAGAATAGGGAAGACCGGGGACAAAAGTATCTATAGAAGTATAAGTATAAGTATAAGTTATCTATAAGTATCTCAAGTATCATTAGTATCTATATTACTTCAAATGAACAGCTCATTGTCATCATCAAAAAGTAAAACATAAATAACGCGAACAAAACGTGCGTTTGCTAGTATATACTATTTAAATTGTGGGAAACGTTGATTTCTTTCTCTCTTTATTATGTATACAATTCTATAGATTTTATGTTTTTTATCTATATTAAAAATTTTTTAAATGTCTTCACTGAAAAGTTTATTAAAATTCACATAACGTATGCGTAATGTCTTTTATAAATAGTATTCAGAGATTAATATATTAATAATTAAACGGTTCTGATAATGACCTGTGTAGTAAAAAAACTTAATGTATATACCCATCATATTTTAGAAGAACACGAAATTTTACAAGGTACCGATAAAATACGTTGTGGTCGGAATAGGTTTTATCAGGACGGTCCCACTAAAATACGAAACATGAAAAAAATTAGCAGGTCGGACCTTTTAAGAGACAGATGTCCCGCTAAAATACATTTTGTGTAAAAAATGGTCCTGTTAAACTACTGGCGGCAAACATATACTATATAATATATATATATATGGTACTTAAAATTTTGTTATATTATTTTTTTATGTAAAACACTATTTGAGCATCCTTTGGACATTCTTTTTCGTGAACAAAATTAGGACACGAAATGGACACAACATGGGCGTCCATTTTTCGTGTCTCACTTACATCAAATTGGGCGTCGAAAGGATGCCCATTGCATGTCCGTTCCAAACCAG
>NW_012027321.1:11195-16482 GCF_000956235.1 Wasmannia auropunctata
CTTCGTACTTCGGAGCTAGCACCGATAATTCGGCTACAGCCCAGGAATAACGGGACGTAAGCAAGAGATAGAAGGGTAGACAGATAAAAGCAGAAAGGGTCACCTCTTCGATAAGACGACTCTCTTACAAGAAGAAGCCTTAATCGAAGTATTCCGAACGAGGTACGAGGTTTCTAAAAGATCCGTCGTGCTTCGGAGCTAGCACCGATAATTCGGCTACAGCCCAGGAAATTCCGCACAAGGCACGAGGCTTATTATATACAGATCGATAAATGATCTCAAATATTCAGTTATTAAATGTATCTTTAAAATTCACAATCCTTCGTACTTCGGAGCTAGCACCGATAATTCGGCTCAGCCCAGGAATAACGGGACGTATGCGGGAGATAGAAGTGTTAATAAGAATTAGGAAAAGAAAAGGAAGAATGTGAAAAGAGTAAGAAAAGAAGAAAGAAAGGTAGGAACAAAGAAAGGAAGAAAGAAAGAAAGAGAAAAATAGAAAAAGAAAAAAAGAGAGGAAAGAAAGAAGGGAAGGGCATACACTTGAACACGATTATTATTATATAATATTAAGTTGGTTAATAATACATATGTGATTGCACTCACGAAAATGAAAGAAACAATAATTTTATCGTGCCGCTGGCGAGATGGGTCGTAAAATAATCAAACAGTTTGATTGCAAAACATTGACTGACGCGACGAAGAGAGACAGAGACAGAGTATAGTAGTCGCTTACGAAAATCGATGCACACAGATTGAAATAAATTAACCGAAGAGACACTTGAGTTACTTACAGAATTCGGCAAAATCGGAGAACAGAACTACCCGACACAGCGCAGGTGACGGCAGGTGGATATGGAAAGGCTGGTTACAGCAGGATGATCGAGAGTGCCTCAAAGATTGGTCGCTTGTTCGCTCGAGATGTATGTTCAGACCCGTCACTAGCGGCGCAAAAATATACGTATGCTAATGCGGAGATGTTAAACGTACTAACGTGGAGATGTTACGCGTACCTGACCCGGAAATGCAATGAGCTTCCCGTGTTACGGGGCGCTCTTATATGCGTAGGCGGCCGCGCGAAGTGGGGATGGTCCCGGGAGTGGGGACGGCGCTCGATCATTTGCAAGATCGTCTTGATCTTGCAAAAATGAAGTTGATTATAATTTTGAAATGTCAAGAGGCCTTCTCAAAAACATGTTCTCTAGAACATTAGCAATGCATTGCTATTAAAATGTAAGAATAGGGAAGACCGGGGACAAAAGTATCATTTTGAATTTAAAGTCTTACTTGACGAATTAGTCGTCAGTATTTTTTGCTTCTGCACGTTATTGCATGTGCACGTTTCGTGTGGACCGATAAGGGTCCATACAGGCTTCACAGAATTTTTATAACAACTAGTACATAACAGGCGCGCGCTTCGCGCGCGCTGCGTTATTCGTGTGCAAAATTAATCATGTAGCTTAATTCAGAGAAATCGTATTCATCGACTATGAAACTTTTTCAAAAAATGTCCTTAATCAACTTGCGGAAATCGAATTCGTTGAAAAAGTTCTCTTTTTCAAAATATATAGTTCCAGCTTTAAGTTGTTCTTAATTGTTCAGTATTTTCATACACAATTAACTTCGTAGAAAAGCAACAACAATACTGTGTGCCGTTTGCGCCTCCTTCGGGTCGATATGTGGTTGTTTCCTTAGGTATCTCCGCAATAATTTTATACGGGTTTTTGAATTTTCGATCAGCTGTTTGTCGCTGGCAATTTCCCTGATCTCCTTGATCAATCGTTCTTCTTCGCGGAAAAGCGACAACAATACACTTCGAGATATGCGAGTCATCGATGTCATGCACTTCTTTAGATAAAGCAGACAGCTCACGAAGTAAGCACAGCGAGACAACCAATCAGCATCGCGGAAAAGCGGCAACAAAACTTCGAGAGATGCGAGTATCGATGTCATGCCTTTTTTTAGATAGGATTTAAATAATGGGTTAAGTGTTCTTTTTTTCATTAAAAAAACGTTTATTTTAATGTTTGAAGTAATATTTTTTAATATTTTAGAAAAATATTTGGTCTGATCAATGGTGAGATATGGGGTTAAGCTAGAAAAAGAGAAAATTTATTCGCTGTTATATGCGGATGATGACATGTTGTTGGCGGAGGAGAGGGATGGGATGAGAATCATGTTAGTAAGGTTGAAACTTTAGAAAAAATATTTGGTCTGATTAATGGTGAGGTACGGAATCAAGGTAGAAGGAGAGAAAATCTATTCGCTGTTATGTGCAGATGACATGGTGTTGGCGGAGGAGGAGGATGGAATGAGAATCATGTTAGTAAGGTTGAAACTTTAGAAAAAATATTTGGTCTGAATGATGGCGAGGTATTAGGTCAAACTAGAAGGAGAGAAAAAGATGTATTACCCGGACTTTAAAAAGGTTTGAAATTTGCTCTTTACGACTTTTAATATTATAGTTTTTGTAAAAGTAAAAACTAACATTGTTTATTTTTAATAATATACATATACATAATTATACATATTATCATTTGGAAATTTAAAAAATAAAAAATTATACATATATTTCTTTATATACATAGTTTTTAACTTGTTTATTATCTCGTTGACTGCCAAGATAAACTTTTAATCCTTGCCAAGAACGTACGGGTCCGGCATTGTTCGAATCTTTCTTTCATCGATGCAATTCGAGCCTTGGCAGCGACAGCCGTCATTTTCGATTGCCCGAGCTTCTTGAAATTGGTGATGGTATTGTTCACGGATTTCATGAATGAGCGCTGATTGAGCATCAATTCATTGAAGGTAGACATTTTTTCGGCTAATTATCACACGTTCACGGATACTTTCGTTCACTGCTTTGGAAGAGTCACTGGATGCTGTTGGTCCTGACTGTGTAATTAATCCTCAATCCCGATCCGGCTCGAAGGACCAGAATGTATTGGAGAATTCGCTTGATGGGAGAGAATCGGGAACTGAGGGGACACTCTTGATAATTAATGACACTGGTTATGATTCACAGCACTTTATTGTATGTATGCACTCATGTGCATGCCGCACGACGCGTAACCGAAACGAAAAAAGTCAATTGCAAGAAAATATGCGACGCGAAACGGAGCACGTAACAGGTCGGTTTGGAGCGCCTCCGAAAGCAGGTGCTCCGACACGATGGAGCGAAAGCAAAAAAAATGAGAATCGTTGCCAGAAGCAAGGTACCGGTCGTGATAGTTATTTCGGCAACCGATAGATAACGACTAGACTGGGCGTGAAAAATAGCCTCGAACGGCCGAGAATCGGTAAGCGCGAGAACCGAATTCGCGATTGTGCGTCGATTCTCGACGATTCGCGACGCGTGGATGCCGCGTGATTTGCTCGTGACCGGCTTGTTGTTTCTTTCGGAGACTCTCCAAATCGACCGAAAGCTCGACACGAAATAATGAATTTGAACACGTGAACACTGAACAAAGGTTGAAACTTTAGAAAAAATATTTGGTCTGAATGATGGTGAGATATTAGGTCAAACTAGAAGGAGAGAAAATTTATTTGCTGTTATGTGCGAATAACATGGTGTTGGCGGAGGAGGAGGATGGGATGAGAATCATGTTAATAGGGTTGAAACTTTAGAAAAAATATTTGGTCTGATTGATGGTGAGGTATGGGGTCAAGCTAGAAGGAGAAAAAATTTATTCGCTGTTATATGCGGATGACATGGTGTTGGCGGAGAAGGAGGATGGGGTGAGAATCATGTTAGTCAGGTTGAAACTTTAGAAAAAATATTTGGTCTGATCGATGGTGAGGTATGGGATCAAGCTAGAAGAAGAGAAAATTTATTCGCTGTTATATGCGGATGACATGTTGTTGGCGGAGGAGAGGGATGGGATGAGAAAAAAAAGATATTAAAAGATATTAAAAGTCAAATAAACAGGAATGTATGTGTATCTTATTTTTGTAATGTTACAGTATTGAATTACTAAAATATAAAAATAAAAAACTTGATGCATGGATGTACATCTGTTGCTCGATACTATCGCAATTAAGATAATACAAAGATCACAAGCCATGATTGTACATTGACATATTAAACTATTTAACTCTTCGGGATAGAATTATTGATTTTGTCTGATATTAAGAGTCAGATCAACAGGAATGTGCGTATATCTTACTTATGATGTTACAGTAACTCAATATGTTTTTCCTCTTCCGCCTGTGTTGGAGTGACGTTGCCGCCACAATTTGGAACCGGGAGCTGGAACAGATCCGGTTCCAATCTCCTCGTTGCTGGCTGTTCCGCGTGCAAAACAGTCAGCACTAATCTTGTGACGATAATGTTGGTGATTGCAAGTTTTTCATAGGTCTTGACAGGAATCATTGGCGTTTTGGTTGTCTCCTGATGCTTATTCGTAACGTCTGTCAAGTTTCCTCTCGCTATTTCGTATGTACTAGTATATTCTGCAAAGCGCACAAATGTGATCGATTAATTGTTAATAAATGTGCCACGTTTCTAATATTTAAGTACGTCAAAGATCATAAGAAACCAAAAGAACGAACCTCCGGACACTATGAAAAAATGAAACAGTTCAAATCTGCATAATCAAATTCTTTGTTAAATTTTCAATTTGTACTGTGTTTTTCAGTATTTTCAAATATTCCTTTTGGTTTCTTCGAGTGTTGTCATGTTTTCGGGTGTCTTTTTAACATATTTCCCGTCTACGCGGGGTCTATTTTTCGCTGCAATCTGCTGATTTGATATCTCACCAGATGTATGGTATTTTATTGATTTATTTTTCCTTTTTTCTTCGGACTTCTTTTTAATCATGCGTTTACTTAAATTTTCCCTGTCTGTCTCGCCCGAAATATGCGAGTCATTGATGTCATGCACTTTTTTAGATAAATATTTGGTCTGATCGATGGTGAGGTATGGGGTTAAGCTAGAAGAAGAGAAAATTTATTTGCTGTTATATGCGGATGACATGTTGTTGGCGGAGGAGAGGGATGGGATAAGAATCATGTTAGTAAGGTTGAAACTTTAGAAAAAATATTTGGTCTGATTGATGGTGAGGTATGGGGTCGAGCTAGGAGAGAAAATTTATTCGCTGTTATATGCGGATGACATGGTGTTGGTGGAAGAGGAGGATAAGATGAGAATCATGTTAGTAAGTTTGAAATTTTAGAAAAAATATTTGGTCTGATTGATGGTGAGGTATGGAATTAAACTAGAAGGAGAGAAAATTTACTCGCTGTTATATGCGGATGACATGGTGTTGAGATCGGAAGAGCACACGTC
>NW_012027321.1:16502-19191 GCF_000956235.1 Wasmannia auropunctata
GTTCAGACGTGTGCTCTTCCGATCTAGTCGATCCTAATAGGTCTAATATGTATACGATTGAAGTCATATAACCTCAATCGACATCGAAAACGTAAATGATAAACCACCAATTAATAACTTTTTAAACTTGCAATGACTATTACAAAGTGGTCTTATAATTTAAAAAGTTATTCTTTATTAATAAATATATTAATAGATTAAGAATTAAGACAGCTGCCAGCTGTAATCGCAATTTTTTTTCTTTTATGTTTTGAACGATATACTGAACGATAGACATTCTCTTTGCCACTGATACAATTTTTGATTGTACGACATTATCAAACTTTTATTTCTATTTCGTCTCGTATAAGCGACTATTATATCTGTTTGTATTGTATCGTATATTGGAATCGATCGCAAATTTTGAGTTTAATTGAAGCTTACCAAAGCTGTTATATGCGGATGACATGGTGTTGGTGGAGAAGGAAGATGGGATGAGAATCATGTTAGTAAGGTTGAAACTTTAGAAAAAATATTTGGTTTGATCGATGGTGAAGTATGGGGTCAAGCTAGAAGGAGAGAAAATTTATTCGCTGTTATATGCGGATGACATGGTGTTGGTGGAGAAGGAGGATGGGATGAGAATCATGTTAGTAAGGTTGAAACTTTAGAAAAAATATTTGGTTTGATCGATGGTGAGGTATGAGGTCAAGCTAGAAGGAGAGAAAATTTATTCACTGTTATATGCGGATAACATGGTGTTGGTGGAAGAGGAGAATAGGACGAGAAGCATGTTAATAAGATTGGAACTCTAGAAAAAATATTTGGACAGAAAAGGAGTGGAATTGGATGTGCGCAAGACAAATATAATGAATTTCACACATAATGAATAAAATGAGAAATATAATGAGATACATGATTGAATGATTCGTAAATCATTATTTTCTTGATTAATCTACATATCCATTGCGTAACTTCAAGTCAATTAATCGGCGTGGTAACGCCGATGAAAATACCTCATGCTTGCACCATCAGGCTGGCGGCTATGCTGATTACCATGAAGAATATTATACAATTCGTTTTAATGGGTTATCGAACCAACCAGTAGCTCACCACCAAATACGACGCCGCACACGCCGCCTAGAAGGGTATCTCGATCAGCAATGTGCTGATATGATACGGCGCTAGTCGGTACCAGCAATTGAAATGCTCCCTCATGAGAATCCGTATCTCTAGTGGGACTGAAACAAACAGGTAGAGGTGTGCGAATATTTCGAATTCAAATCGAATCGAATTGAATCGAATTACAATAGATTCGATTCGATTCAATTCGAATTAAAGAGATTCGATTCGATTCGATTCAAAGTGAAAATTTCAGATTAGATTCAATTCGATTTCGAACATGTTATAAAAATTCGATTCGATTCAATTCGACCCTGCAAAGGCTTGATTCGCACACCTCTACAAACAGGCGTATAAATGTGTGTATGAATGACTGATAAATGATTAATAATAATAACAATATGTTAGTATGGTTCGCGTACATTATTGTGAATCAAGCGAATGATATATCTAGTTCTATAAGCTCGCTCCCTCATGTGTGAGATGTGTTGAATTATTATCGAACAAAATTGACGTAATTGATAATATGTATACGGCATCATTGATTGTATTGTAATTTTATAATTAATATTGTATAATTATTATCGGCATTTCTAATAACTAAATGGATGCTGCCTTATTAACTTAATATATACTTCATTGAGAGGCTTACGTACGATCGCTCGAATACTCGTCCGTCGTGACTCTGCCGGCGATCTACCTGGACGCCGCTCAGGTGACGCGCGATACCGCCGTTGGAAACGCTGACGTAATCGATGACGCAGACGTTGCTGAAGACGCATATGCTGCCGATGATCTATGCTGGCAACAGCATCACTCGGCTGGTGCAAACATACAACATCGCCCTCACGAAAAGAACGATTTTATTGAAAGGTATAAAAATTTTGCTGAAAACAGATCACAGACACATCTAAACATAATTTTTCGTTGAATCATCAAAATAAGTTATTAAAACTGATAAGCACTGCTATAAAACGTTTTGATATTCTAGCAATTATTGTGCACAAAATTATTTTAATTATTAAACAAAAATTATTTTCAGATCAGAAAAATTTAGTAAATTCATTCTTTCCCTGCGTGCGATGACGGTGACGAAGACGCTGCCGCCGATGAAAATCTATAGACTATCAGTTTATTCCGAGCAAGACGCTGAACGAGTTAACTCAAAGCTCGACGAAACCGGCAACAAGCTCGACTTTGGCGACGACGATCGCGATGACGAGAACATGCTCAAGAGGGTGGTGGTGCCCAACAACGATCCCGATGCCGACCTGGACATCTTCAAATCAGCGTCGCCGTCCAAGGTGAAGAACGACGTTCACGACCAGCAGCAACGCCGAACCTTAGCTCACTCCGGAGCAGGCCCAACAATTGGCTCTGATGAAATACTTCAATCAATAACCCCAGGTTATCACTACCTCCAGACCGGTCGGTAGTTACCTTGGAGACGCTATACGAATCGCACGTGATTCCCGTGGTGAACACGGGAAATATCATCTATTCTACGCTGACCAGGCCAGTCGGCACTATACCTAAGTTAGTATCTACTACATCCAAATGTTTTTACTAAGCTATTGTCCGTTTTTTA
>NW_012027321.1:19211-21758 GCF_000956235.1 Wasmannia auropunctata
AGCATGGGTCTCTGGGGTCACACACGCTGCCGAAGGGTGTGTGGCAACAAAACCTAGAGTAAAGCCCTCTCAGTGCTTACACAAAGTGTCGCACAAAGAGCTCTGCTACCAAATCCTATTCCCACCTCCTCGTCGGTGGCCCCTGGATAACGCTAACGGGAAAGGATGAAGGGCGAGTTTCTGGCGCCATAAAACTAGAACATTAGCAATGCATTGCTACTAAAATGTAAGAATAGGGAAGACCGGGGACAAAAGTATCATTTTGAATTTAAAGTCTTACTTGACGAATTAGTCGTCAGTATTTTTTGCTTCTGCACGTTCTTGCATGTGCACATTTTGTGTGGACCGATAAGGGTCCATACAGGCTTCACAGGATTTTTATAACAAACACCGATATTAGTACGTTTTTATTTAGTTTATAATTATTAATAGTTCCTAATTGGTTTTATCCATTCTGCACTAACTAGGAGCCATGAAATATAACACAAATGATCAAATCTTTATAATAAAATAAACAATAAATATACAATATCTAATAAAAACGTTTAGTATAAAACTTATCTTGCGAAATGAATCGTCTAAAATATTCGGCGGAACTGTTGGATGAAAATTCTGATTAGGAATTCTTACACACATACATTTATGTGTATAGGACGTCATTTTTTAGACGTCATCTTAAAGACGTCTTTAAGTCTCAAGGGATGAGAATCATGTTAGTAAGTTTGAAACTTTAGAAAAAATATTTGGTCTGATTGATGGTGAGGTATGGGGTCAAGCTAGGAGAGAAAATTTATTCGCTGTTATATGCGGATGACATGGTGTTGGCGGAGGAGGGGGATGGGATGAGAATCATGTTAGTAAGTTTGAAACTTTAGAAAAAATATTTGGTCTGATTGATGATGAGGTATGGAGTCAAACTAGAAGGAGAGAAAATTTATTTATTTATGTTATATACGGATGACATGGTGTTGGCAGAGGAGGAGGATGGGATGAGAATCAAGTTAGGTTGAAATTTTAGAAAAAATATTTGGTCTGATCGATGGTGAGGTATGGGGTCAAGCTAGAAGGAGAGAAAATTTATTCGCTGTTATATGCGGATGACATGGTGTTGGTGGAAGAGGAGGATAGGATGAGAATCATGTTAGTAAGGTTGAAACTTTAGAAAAAATATTTGGTTTGATCGACGGTGAGCTATGGGGTCAAGCTAGAAGGAGAGAAAATTTATTCGCTGTTATATGCGGATGACATGGTGTTGGCAAAGGAGGAGGATGGGATGAGAATCATGTTAGTAAGGTTGAAACTTTAGAAAAAATATTTGGTCTGATTGATGGTGAGATATGGGGTCAAGCCCCTCACAGCACCGGATATTGCATTAAGGTTACAGGAAAGTTACAATCTTACATAATTTATACACAGGACAACATTAAGGTCGAATTCCTGAGAGTCACTCGAGAGTCACATGGAAGGGATGCGCATAGAGAAGACACTATTACGCAAATATACTTATTAAGAAATTATACTATGAGGGTGAATTTAGTTATATGAAAGTTGATTATATATATATATCTTAAAATAATGAGGTAAATTCATAGCGCTATATAGGTGAATACAAAGAAACGCTTAAACATGAATAGTTAATTGCGATTATATAATAGATTATTATATTGTTATTATATTAAGAGAAGGGTTCATCTACCCTGAACAAAATATTAGAGTTGTCTTGCGATCGCGTATGTAATGATCGCGAAAATTAAGCTATTTGTTTTATTATAAAGTTGGATATTGTTATAGATAAGGGTTTCTTTGCTTTTCCCCTTGAATGAAAATTATTTTAAAGCATTAAACCAAGGGTGCGTTCAGAATGCCGAGCGTATCGCTCTGTGTGAAGGTGCCATTTCATGCGCAGTGTGAAATCGCAGTAATTTGTTACTATTGGTTAAAAATTTTAGTTAGATGACGCACATCCGGTGCAAAATACATTTTGCAGCATCTTTTTGAAGTTCAACCAAACGAACAGCAAAAGCGAACAAGCAGCAAAACCGAAAGAGCCATATATATATGTCCATCGTGTGCAAGCCATGTATACATACGTGTTATAAATGTAATATAATAACAAAAGATAACTGATTGTGATACTACAGAAAAATATCACGAAAAATGACATCGAATAAAATACGGAAACAATGATTAATTTATGAATAATTTATTTTTAATAAGTCGATCTTAATAGGTCTAATATGTATACGATTGAAATCATATAACCTCAATCGACATCGAAAACGTAAATGATAAACCACCAATTAATAACTTTTTAAACTTGCATGACTATTATAAAGTAATCTTATAATTTAAAAAATTATTCTTTATTAATAAATATAATAATAGGCTATGAATTAGAGCATTAGGGTTATTTTAATGCTTTGATATAAGATACATTAAAATGCAATTATACAATAGATATAATCGACTTGACAAGTTTCTGAAATAATTTTTGAGATTGCAGTCAAACTAACAAGATATTGGTATGACATAGATATCATACTATCT
>NW_012027321.1:21778-23793 GCF_000956235.1 Wasmannia auropunctata
GCGTATCCCTTTTTCTATCCAGTGCCGGTGCCCTATCCCCCCTTTCCCTTTGTCGGTTAGATCTCGATCCGACCTTTGTATCCCTCAAGCCCTTCGCGGTCCATTTCGATTGCGGTTAATCGCCAGGTAGACGTATACGTCGTATATCAGATCGTAAGCCGTAAATCATAAGAATTGACCAGTCACAGTTGAACGTAAGAAAAATATTCGTTCCCTTTCAAACAAAATATTAGATTTATTGATTTTTATAATTCTTTAAAGGGAAAAAACATAATTCTTTTTACGATGAACTTCTACGAACGCTACGATTCTAAACAATTTTATTTATTTCATGGATATTTATTCTCTGCTAATTCTCCCGATAAAAGTACATTATATTTAGCACATCCATTTGGTATTAATTGCCATAGCGATAATCAGACATTTAATAAATAATAATTGTAAATTTAATATTATACTTATCTAAAATTTCTAATAAAAAATGTGTTAAATTAAAAAAATTTATTTTTTAATATAAGTTTTAATCAATTTATTCATCAAAATAAAAAATAAGAATCAATGCCAGCACTGCAAATTTACAATGTTTTTCAATAGATAACAGTTCTTCAATAGGGTTCGCGTCTGGGAAGTATGCCTGTCGGCGCTATCGCGTTCTTTCTAATTCTATTCTTATCTTACGTCTAATGAATGATAAAGATAAAACGTGATAGCGCTGACGACGTGCTCCCCAAACACGTCTTATATATAATTGCAATTATGTAATAAATGAGTCAATATATGTTACTACATATTAAAATAGAACATAAAGAGCGGTCTAACATTGCATGTTAGACGAAAAAAACTGCAAATTTACAGCATTCTCTAGTAAAAATGAACTTAGTGCAGTAAAAACACTACTGAAATGTAGTAGTGTCACTTAAATGTTCAACGGCGTCTACAATGGGCAGTGGCAGTAATAGATTAAGGAGTAATACGTCGGAATAAGCTGGTTTTTCGACGTAATAGGGCGCAGAATAAGTCCATAAGCGAAATGGTTGAAATTCATTTCCTACGGCTACTTTTTTACTCTCAGCCAATGAGAGCTCAGCAATAACACAAAACGCGCGCAATAGGAACCAATGCAATTTTCACATTGGTTTATTATAACCTTTCCTTACATGCCATTGTAGATACTCGGACATAAGAAGACTTTAATCCTACAGTTTAGTCCTAAAAGGGCTGCCTACAATGCGTCGTATATCAGATCGTAAACCGTAAATCGTAAGAATTGACCAATCACAGTTGAACGTAAGAAAAATATTCGATTACGATTGGTCAATTCTTAGTTAGTATGATATGAGTGACTAACGACTTATTGTAGAAAGCCCCTAACCCCCGCTTACTCTTTAATTCATTATTGCTACTGCCCATTGTAGACGACGCTTTCCACTTCACAATTGTCGTCCGATACAAACTGCTTTCACTTTTTTTGTACACTCTATTTTTTTTACTTGTTCTATCTTATAATATTATAAAGTTATCAATAATTGAAAAAAACTACAATTAAAATACGTATTATACATTTATGTATGTATGTATATATGGAGAAAAGTTTGGAAATAAAATTGAAATATCATAATTTTATCTCTTATAGATTGATAATTTTATCGTAGATTAGATAATATTTCATGTTAAAAAAAATATAATTCTAAAAACATTGCAATTTTCTCAATAAAATATTGTCATCTTTCAGCAAATATTATAGCTGATTAAACCATTACAATTTATGACGAAAATATTATTATCCAAGACCACAGTTAACCTTCCAAAACTGATTTTACATTTTTCACAAAGAGTAACTATGTATGACGATACAATTTATATTAGGAATTTTGCGTTTGCGTAACGTTAGCCGGTTAGTGAGAATCAACTTGTGCAATTATAGTTTGTTTCAAAATTTTTTTATTTTGGATATTATATGATATCTCTTTTTAGAGTTTACAATAGAATTTATTTTCAGTAAGAGCGTTTAAACA
>NW_012027321.1:23813-36592 GCF_000956235.1 Wasmannia auropunctata
TAAAGACTGTTGCACATAATGCAATTTGTCGTATTGTAATAGATTGCGTATAATCTACCAAATTACTAGAATTAAACAAGATAACAAGCTGAATTTCAAGTTCGCATGCAAGAAAATACAAAGAATCAAATATATGAGGCTTAAAAGTTAATAGATCAAAGGTCATGTCTGATTATTATATTGTCAGAACTGAATAGCTATAGTTTACGTTATATATAGTACGTACGGTCATAGACAGACGCTTATCAACAGTACAGTAAATGAGCAAAAACAAAAACTTATCAGTGTAAATGAGTAGTCGTTTACGAGCGTTTAATAAAAGCGCATCAATTTGCAAAACTTTTTTTAAAAACATTTGTAATAATATAATTATGTTAATGCAGTTTGAAATTAAAAACCGGTCTAATTAAAAATTGAAAATATATTTATTTGCAGATTTATATATATTTATGTGTTGTGGACGTGCACATCTCTAATAAAATTAAATAATACATTACATCTCTTTAAAATTATTATTGACAAAGTGTAAATAACGCAATGCGTCTATTATTTATCAAACATATTTAGAATATCAAGATCACAAAGTATTGGCGTTATTATCGTGAATAATAATTCTGAAGCAAATAATACTACCAAATCTCTTTTAAAAAAAAAGATTACGCCAAGGATATAAAAAAGTATTATATACATTACATTCTTCTTAAACCAAAAATATTATTTTAACAAATAAAAATTGTCCAAAAACAAATATGAGATCATACAAGTTGCCTAGTATTTGATTAGACACAAAAATTTCTTTTTAATAAACCGTTTAATCATCCAAAAGTGTACATGCAGCAAAAGTTTAATGCCATTGTCTTTCCAAATATTTTTAAGTTTCATAAAACAGGTTTAAAGTGACTAAAATGACCAATGGGATCACAGTGAAGCAAAAACTTGGCGTGCCCGTTTTTTATACATTTTATCTTTATACATATACATCTTATCAATTAAATTATTAATACAATTCGGGCACGCCAAGTTTTTGCTTCATTTTGATCCCATTGGTCAAAATAGTCACTTTGTAAAAAATTGTCTGTCATACGTAGAATTTATAGCAATCATATTCTAAGAATATATGCAAGAAAATATGGCCTCATAATCAAATATGATTGGAGTCTGGATTGATTAAACGTTCATAGAAAAATTTTCTTGCTAAATTTGACAAATAGTTCAGATATAATTTCTGTCTCTGTTATCTATATTGATTAAATACAAAACATATATGGTATCGCAGTACTTACTAATCACTTATCCGTTTTAGCTAATTTTTCGTGTTTAAATAATTCTCGCTATAATTGCAAGATTACTTTTTTCAGTGTGCATGAACCATCCGATGGAATTCACGCGTCTCACAGGCGCATTTAATTTTCTGATTAAACCGAGTTTTTGTGCCGTTATTCTAACAATTAATTAGTGACGGATCAGCCACCGATAAAGAAATAATACGATAACGTGGCACGACACGCAGAGAAAGGATTAGCAAATGGAGCTAAAATATAGCCGTGGCAGCTAACGTGTGTCTTTATAAAAAATAGGAACATAGCTAATATCGTTATTGTCAAAGCTAAATTTATTAGTTGTTAAAATTTAGGCGATACAGCAAAAAAAATTTGCTGCTGAAATCAAATGACGTTTAGCTAATTCTGTTGAAGAATATTTAGCAAAACTTTTAAATTTTTCAGCAAAATCATTCTTTCTTAGCTATACTCCTATTAAAGTACGCTTTTATATTAGCCAATAAAATTGTATTTGACAACAAATCCATTTTATATTAAATAGCTAATTTTTAGCAACGACGCAAAGTTTGAACTAGCTACTGATATTTAGCAATAATGCTGAGTCTTCTTTTACGCAATGCGAAGATTTGAGCGAACCTTTTCAATTCGTAATCTTAGTTAGCCACGCGCGATTTATACGCGTGCGTCGTTAATTCATTTCGTTTATTCTTCTTTTGCGTCGTACGCAATGCATCTCGATATTTCTCAATCGCTATGTAAATGTTAATCTTTTAAAAGATTTCGATTAAAATCACAGAAGCGATGTACAATTTTTACTATTCATTTTTTATTTTAATAAATATATCACAATACACAGGACATAAATTGTATTCAGTATGTGAATTATTATTATTATTATTATTAATATAGTAACAATATAATTACAATATTAATTTATTATTATTCTATTAATTATTTAAATCATAAGTTCTCTTCAAATAACAGGTATGTACATATCGCCTGTATCAATTTGCTCCAATAACATCTTAATTTATATCTTCACTGTTAAATCTACATATAGTGTCAAACTGAACCTTATTTAAGCCGCCACTGCTCCTACTTAATAAATAGTTATTTTTAACTAAAACAATATAGTTATTTTAAAATAAAACAATGGAATTTAACCCAAATTTGGGTTAAATTCAAACTGTTTTAAATTACTTAATTCCATTGTTTTAGTAAAAAAGAACTATTTATTAAGTAAGAGCAATGGCGACTTAAATAAGGTTCAGTTTGACACTATAGATTTAACAGTGTTCTTGCAGTATGTAATTAAATAAATATTAATTATGGAAATTATTAGCGGTTAATGTATAAAGCAAATGTATTCGCAATATAACTTAAGTTAAGTGTTTGTTAAAAATCGAGGTACAAAGAGAAAGAGTAGGAGAGAGCATAAAAATATTTAATCCGTATTTTCTTCGGTGGCGAAGAATATTTTTCATTGAATATATTTTAAGGCAGGCCGGCCGGCCGGGCTGGCGCTCGGCGTTCGGCGTCGGTTTTTTGCGTACGCCTTTGTTTACATCGTCGTACGTATCGTCCTTGTGTCGTTCGCGCGAGGACGGTGTTGCTCGCGCTGGCGCGGGGTGCGGGCGAAGCGGACGAAAAGGGGCGCGGAGCCGCGCCGCCGAATCCACTCCGCGTGTGGTGTCGGGTGCAGTCGGGTATCACCGCGGCGCGGTGTCGCGCGCCGACGCAGGCATTATCCTTCGAGGTACGAACGCGGCAGGACGCGGGACGCCAAGCGCGAGTACATTTGCTAACAGTTAACGTGTACGTATACGTCGATTAGGCATTTCGGGACTTTGCCATTCCCAGTGGGTACTTCGAGTAGTACGATTTACTTGCCGGGAATCGAAGCGGGAAGGTATAACTACTTAATCTCGTCAGCTACGCTCGGATTCGGGCGTCGCTTTTTGCACGTCGCTCTCTCGTAAGTCGAAATTTGAACACGAATAGCTCGATCGCTAGCATGAATTAGCATAAATACGGTGAATCTCTCCGAATCGTCGAAGATCGATCGACGTGATCGCGTAACAAAAGCCGGGAAGCTGCGTATCAGTGCCTCGTATCGTAATAATTCCGCAGAATTCGTCGTGCACGCTCTCGACATTGAATTTCAATCGCGTCGCGTTTCCAAGCGGTCCGAATTCGCGACCGAATTAGTCGCTAATACATCTATTTCTACTAATGTTGATTAACTTCAATCACGGTTTAACTTTACTTTCTGTCTTTCTTTAATTCTAAGAATCAGAAAAAGATAAAAAGCAATTGTTAAACCTGTTAAACCACGATCAAAAGTTAATCTACCTTAATAGAAATGGACATCGACTCGTGCGACGTTTGCGGGGAAGGGCGAGGGGGGGGGAGGAGGGGGAGGCAGTGGCGTGAGTGGCGTCATTTTCCAGCCATTAGCAAAATGTCGCGGACGGACGCGCGCGGTGCCGGGGACGCCTTCCTTTTCGTAAGTATATCGTCGCGATCGCCTCGTCTCTTTCGATGTTCGTCAACCGCGTGACGTAAGTCTATAATATATCGGCGATTTCGCGAAACGCGAGAGATCGCGAAGCTCGGAATATCTCGCGCGACAACGCGATGAAACGGCGCGTACCCACCCCGGCCCGCCGACACCGCCATACTTCGCGAAGCGGTATTTTGGCGTATTTTGACGATATTTTAACGTATATACGTTTCGATTTTCCCCTCTAGCTTGAACCCGCGCGATTTGCTTGTATCGCGATACGAGGCGCGTTTATCGTCGCCAAACGCAAATTTATTGTCTCGCGACAATCATTCGAAGATCGAGTGGACGTACAAGTACAGGCGGGAGCAACAGGTGCCGCGTCGCCGTGGACGGTAGCCGCGCGGAGAGCCCCCCGCCTGTGTCGCGCGTTGCCGTGGAGTCGCGTGTGTCTATAGTGTGCTACAGTGCCAGGAATCCCGAGCAACGGCGAAGCGATAGAGGAGCAGGAGCAGGCCCGGGGTGGCATCAGGCAACGGCGGAGCAACCGTGGGTGAGCATCTTGTAATTTTGGATTAGATCCATATATCGGTATAATTGCGCTGAGTTCATTGTCAAATTCGAATACCAATGTATATATAATAGACGTGCAATAATGAGTCTTTTACTTTTTTCTAAGAAATGAATCGCGACGTTCGACATTAATGTTCTTTCTTGACGTAGGTATCATAAGCGTTGCAAATTGAGCTTAATGAAATTATACTGGTATCGGATTTGCAACTTATTATATGTATATGTATTATTTCTATTTTACTATATCATATGTATTATTTATACCTACTTTTTACTTTTTCTTATTCAAGTTGATTGTCCGTTTACGTGATGCTTCACTTTTTATATCAATCTGTGTAATACAATCTGTAGGAAGTATTTCAGATTTTATTTTAAGATACTCAAAATATTTGATAGAATGTTAATAATATTTATTAGAAATTGAAAAAATATGATATACTTAATATAAATTATTTGGAAAATATTAACACAGATTGAAATGATTGATTAATTTCAAATTATTTAGACAATATGAGAGAGAGAGAGAGAGCGAGAATTTATTTATTTATCCATTTTTGTAAAAATTAATATCTGTAAGAATTATCTTTGAAAATAATATAATCCTTTTTATTGTTTTACTTAAAAAAAAGCAAATATAAATTTAACATGTAATATTTATTTTTTGAAATATTTTTTTGGGCACAGCTTTTTAATATTTATTCGTATTTTACAGATTAATATGACAACTCCGCTGCTGCGCATTGAAGATTGGTGAGTCTTAAAATATTTTAATTATCACTTCGTGCCATCAGTAGTGGCAATTTAGTATTTTATTTTTAATAGTTACGGATATGCATAATTAATTGACAAAATCACAGTTTCTCTTTTAATGACAATATATTTGTTTTCGGTTTTCGTGATTTTATTAATAGAGATATTAATATTATTGAGGATAACAGGCAATATATATTAATAACTTGTTTATGTAATTAAGCTTATATATATATAC
Source organism: Wasmannia auropunctata (assembly GCF_000956235.1). Taxonomy (NCBI): domain Eukaryota; kingdom Metazoa; phylum Arthropoda; class Insecta; order Hymenoptera; family Formicidae; genus Wasmannia; species Wasmannia auropunctata. The sequence goes on from NW_012027321.1 coordinate 29,158, forward strand.
AATGGGAGTAGGATATATATATAAAGAAATGATCGTATTCATAATAAGAATACATTTTCTTGTGTTTTCATCGTAGATTTTCTATTACCATTTTTTTACTGTTGTGGAAACCTGTCTCTCTCTCTCGCTCTTGCTTTTACAATTAGCGTATTTTTATAACAAAGTTTTTAATCACGTATACATTCCGTCCGTTCGTTAAGTACGTACATGAACAATATCATATAATTAATAGTGACAATAATGATAATAAAACGTAATAATCAATAATAATGAAATAATATAATAATAATAATTTATTTTTCTATTACGTTATTTAATAATACTTAACACTAAATTCTACTAATGTTTTCCCTTTTCCCATATTAATGTTTCCCATATTAATATTATTGAGGATAACAGGCAATATATATTACAACCTGTTTGTGTAATTAAGCTTATATATATATATACAATGGAAGGATATGTAAAGGATATATAAAGAAATGGTCGTATTCATAATAAGAATATATTTTCTTGTGTTTTCATCGTAAATTTTCTATTACTATCTTTTTCCTGTTGTGGAAACCTTTCTCTCTCTCTCTTTCTCTTACAATTAGCGCATTTTTATAACAAAGTTTTTGATCATGTATACATTCCGTCCGTTCGTTAAGTACGTACATGAACAATGTCATATAATTAATAGTGACAATAATGATAATAATAAAACGTAATAATCAATAATAATAAAATAATATTATAATAATAATAATTTTTTTTCTATTACGTTATTTAATAATACTTAACACCAAATCCTGCTAATGTTTTCCCTTTCTAACTTTTTACAAAAAGTTTTGCTTTTGGTTTTTTTTTCGCGTGTCCGTTAACTTTTAACTTACAAATCTAACAAACCGAATTAACCTCGTTTAAGGTTTGAAAAGATTTGGGCAGACAATCGACATTCCTCATAACTCGATCCTAATTGATTACGTTTTGATATTCCTTTAACTCCCCTCACCTTTTCGTTGAGCATCACTTTTGTACGAGTTAGCGTATCGCTCGTTCCTCTTTCTATCTATCTGTCGGTCTCTCTTCATCAAGTAATATCTATGTAATATTATGTTATTAATATACATATTTATGGAATTATTAATCTTTTATTGTTGAGCATGTAGGAAAAAGTTTGATTAAAAACAACGAATTTATATAGTTAAAAATTTTGCCACAAGCAATTCTACCGATTGAGTTGATTAAATCGCCGATTAAGTTAAATTTGAAATTTGATCAAAGTCACTCCAAGTTTTCTTTCTATCTTATTACCGCGCGAGAAAACCTCGCAATCCAATTCTCGAAGGCTGTTCTCCTATCCTTCAGGAAATGTTCTCCAGAGCAACCCATAAAATTGCACGAACCATCCTGATTTTCTACAATAGAGATTATCAGTGGATTATTAGGAAAAAATTTGAGAAATTATGTTGTTTTATTTCAATACTTTTGAGGATTGATATGGAAAATCGAGACATTCTCGACTAGGGACATTCTCGACAGGAATCTTTGATGGCGATCATAAGATTGCTTGGCACAGCTCAATAATGCGATCTTGATTCTAGCGTGTGTGACAGAACGTTTATATAATAATCAAACTCGTCATAGTTCGTGGGACATTGATAATCCTGACTATGCATAAATTGTATCGATGCTGTTCCGTTATTTGATAAATCTAATTGCGAAAGTCGGAATTCAAAATCTCAACAATCGGAATATCAAAAATATCTGTGGCGTTTCTCACAGATCCAAAATATATAGATCTACTATCAGTCATTAATATTACATGGCTGAATATATTGTATACCGTCATATCTAGTTGATGAATTGTGCAGAGGACTATGGTGTCTTTTGAAACAATTAATTTCAATGACTGCGCGACGCGTGTTGCCGCGAAAGTGTTTAAACCTACACCCGAATATTTATTTACAATATTAGTAATATTACATCAATTATTAATAGTATAAATGATTACATTTATAAAGGTGGAATATATAAAATTTACAAAAATTATTATTGTAAATAGATCTGCGTTCGACATCACGACAATTAATGATCGACATGCAGCAATCAAGATGTTATGTCGCGTACCGTTTTGATCAATTCTCACCCGTGGTTGGCTCGTCTAAAAAAAAATTTGGTTTCGTTAACAATTCCGTGGCTAGCGACAAGTGCTTCTTTTCGTTGCCAGATAACTTAGATATAACGGTATCGATGGACTATAATCGCACAATCTGAGAGCCCTCAGAAATTCCTATAAGGATTTTCTTCGTAGCACACTGCAACTATTTTTTACTTTCAAATTGCACTAAAAGGAGCAGCTTGAGACATTAAAAATAATTCATTCCGTATAAAAATTACAATAATTATAAGTTTATTATCCGCACTATTTCATAGATTCTTATATATACATATATATATATATATATATATATATATATATGTATATATTTATTAATTCACGATGAAGATCGAAAAGCCTAATCGTCCATCGGTACACTCTAACAACTCTAAGAATCCCTTATCTTATTAATTCGCACGCGATCTCGTATAATTATTTCGGAATTATTAGAAGTATATAACGCGATTATCGCGAATAAAATTGAACTTAATTCGCATTTCGAGCTGTGGAAAATATTGCCGTTAAATTTTCAGACTTAGATTAATCATATATAATAAAATTCGCGCGTTTAGACTTGTAATTATACAGGGAGGCCACCTGTAATTACAAGTATCAATCTGTTAACGCCCGATACACGATCGACGCCTTCTTCCGCGTGGGGCATATTTCGGTTGAGTTATCGTGTTTTTAAATTATCAAACTCGTCGTGACTCCCATGATAGAATAAGATTTTGATTTGAGGCGGAGGGTCACATCTCTGACGAATCGGCTGTATCAGTATGGAATAACAAACACGCTCTTTCTTACAGCCCAGCCCACGTCGGGTCGGCGCTTAGCGACAAGAGACACAAGAATCATGTCGATCATGTCGAACTCAATAATGGAATGTTATTGAGTTATGACCACCAAAAGGTGATTAGTGATTATATATAATAAAATTCGCGCGTTTAGACTTGTAATTGCACTGCTACAGGCCACCTGTGTAATTACAAGTATCGATCTATTTATCTATTGTTATAGCGATCGACGTCTTCTTTCGCGTGGGGCATGACCGGTGCGTATGGTTCAGATATCCCTGTTTGCCTCAGTACCTAGAGACTCGAGTGACGAGATTGCTGATATTCCTCCGGTCCAATTGAAATTCGATTCTATCATGGATCACTTTGACATTTGTAAATAGTTCGAGTCTGAACGCGGATGTTAATCGGGTGAAATCGGGTGTTAATTCGTGTCTCGGAAATACTACGTAAAATATTCTTGATATTTTAATTTTGATTAGCATATAATCACGGCAATTTCCATATTCTCGGGCGCGATGGCTGTCTCGTGCGCAAACGTTATCCAGACGGCGATTGCGGTCGAATTTGATTTAATTGTGCGGAGCAAGCGGGTGTGCGGAGGAAAAATAAGACGTACCGGTGCAGTGGAGGGTAGATTTTTCGATCTTTATCATAGATATATATATATATCTTTAATATTATGAATGACATATGTTCTCTGGGTGTGAGTGCGGAAGGTAGAGCATCAAATTGCGACATATAGTTTGATATTGTTGCCATCTCGAGAAACATTATTATGCTCGCTGATCTTTACTGCGCCCGAAGTCAATTCGAGCTTTCTCGTTAAAGCAGCAAGAAAGATGGTTTTGCTGGCAGCACTAGAGAAACAAGTTTGTGTATATTCTGTACATGTATATTCTGTCATACCTTGGCCTCAGTATAGCGAATATGTTACCAGTCTCTGCATACCCCAGACACTTTACACAAAAGAAACGTCATTACTAATAAATAAATGCTATACTTATCGTAGATAAGAAATCACAAATTTTAATAAATTACAGATCATGAACAATCGACATTTGACTAACTCCATATACATATATTAGATTTATTTTTCATTGTGCTTCAATATTGACAAAGAGAATTACTTCCTTTCGGAATATTCAATACTCACAGGTTTTCTACGCGAAAATTTGCACCACAGTTCTTTCGAGCACTCTTCATTTTTAATCTCAGACAAATGTCACTATCTCTGTTCTCTATTCCTTAATATTTCTTATCGTTTTTATCTAAAGTCGTATGTTTATGAGATAGGTTAGTAATTTGGCTCTGCCAATTTTAAATTACGTTCCCATCATTGCGATTCCAAACGAATCATCATCATCATAGAAGAGAAGGATATGTCGATAATCGTAATGTGTGTATGAAGAAAAAAGGAGTTCTGACTATGCCCTGATATAAACAAATTTAATTGTTTTGTAACTTATATCTATACAAAAAAAGCTAAAAGTCATTCGATAACGAACATTTAGACACACAAACACGTGCTTTGAGCGCGCTTTTAAGTACACTTAAATGCATACAATTACGTGGTATTACACTATTAATCCCTTAATATACACAAATTTCAAAATATACGATAAGAGCCACTCACAAAGTAATGAAAGAAGCAAAATTGGCATCACGGAAAAATGATAACATTAAACTTTGAGAAATGAGATTAATCGATTTTATACATGCCTTCTTTTAGAAAGGAGGATTAGTATAAACAAATATCAATTACATAATACGCATACAGAAACGTACAAAAGAGAGATATTATTAATTTTTTAATAAGTCAATTTACTGTATTATTACTACTGATTTTATTACTTTTTTAATTTTTATCTGAAAGCTTAAAAAAATTACCATAATCAACAAGCGATATCTTATCGTTCTGGTACGTTATCTGAAAATACGCAAGATATAAAGATGATTTTTCTCCTCTATATCAATTATTTTTGCTTTATGTTCGCAAAATATTGTTTGCAAAAAATTGCATTAGTTTAATAGGACATATCATATATCTTATACTACTGACAAGATTATTAATTATTACACAAGATTATTGACATATAAAATTTATTATGTGTGATTTGAGTTGATAGGTTAAAGACTAACTGAATCTTAGAACATATATGTTCTAAGCTGAAGATGTATAAATCTCACTTTAACTATATCACAGTTAAATATATTTGAGTATAGACTAACGAAATATTTATTTTAAATATTATAAAATTATTTAAACATAATAAAATAAAATTAAATAAGAATATTAAAAATTTTTTTTAACAACACATTAATAATATTTCTTATCTTATATTTTATTAATTAATGTATTTAATCTACTTTTATCAATTTATAATATTATATTATATTATATTTAGACATAACATTGCTTTTTGTATTTAATTGCAGATATAAGCAAATTCCCTTAGCTACAGAATTGTAAATTCCTTATTTGTACTTTCAAGAGTTTATTTGTTTGCAAAGAATAACTTTATCTAGTTAAATAAAAATAAATTTCCATAGATAAAACAACAATTTCATTGCTGCTTTAATCTATTACATTTATTGTACATAATATTAAGCATAGAAAGTTTATTTTGCTTCTTACAAAGAGATAACATTAGTATGAATAATATGGCAATAGTATAAAGAAAAAATGGAACAAATTTTCCGTTTAACCTAGTATTTTATTGTTTTAGAGAATACGAATAATTTAACAGTATTACACATATAGTAATTACACTACTGTACATATACTAATATAACTAATTTTTGTCTCAACTCTTTCTCTCTTTTTCTTTTTATCTCTGTCTCAAGTATTGATATATTTTGTATTGTTGTTATTTAAAGAAATAAAATATATTTGAGGTATTTAATTTCTTACTTAGGTATTTAATTATATTATTTTAACACATATTACATGAAGAAGATAGAAGCGTATAATATATGTATAACTAGAAAAATGTGTGTATTATGTAACTTTTCATATGTCTTGGGATAACGTGATTAAAGAATGATGCTCACATCAATAAACTTTAGCTTATCACAAATAATTTTTAGTTATGCAATCTTTTTCCAAGTATTATACTTTATTATATAATTGTACAAGATATCGTTTTGTACTCAAACAAGACATTGAAGACAATTAACTTTATTAATTTATTATTTATTATATTTATTTATTTTACATATAGTTTTAATAATTCGAAACATATAATAAAATAATAAGAAAAGCATTTATTAAAAAAAGAATAAATTTATTTTCTTATAAAATTTTTATTTCTTTGATTTTTCATGCTTTTTTTAAATAGATTGTCGAAATAATACCACATTATTTTATTAATACAACGATTTAAAATATTATTTTAGATTATAATAAAAAAATCATCATTTCTTTAAAACATTTTGAGCAAACTTTTTATAAAGCTATTATTTTTATATTTATTGTAAGTAAAAATTAGACTTAACTTAAAAAGATTGCACTTTTTTCAAATATTTTATATACAAGCCATTTGACGTGACATATTAAATTGAATAATAAGCCGTTTACAATTTAAATATGTTGATCCACTCAGTTTAAAAAATTAATTAGATTAAAACTTTCAATATTAATTTATGTTTTGTAAAAAATAAACTGTAGAAGGCTAATATTAAATAATGCAAAAAAATTAATATCAATTATTATTAAAAAAAACTCATCTGATTTATATGTAAATGAAAACAATAAGAAAAATATCTTTATTAGTACTACAATTATTATCTCTTATCAAAACATTTTTAACATTTGATAAACTTTTATTATAACAATACGTATTAAAAGAAAACCTTCTCTAAAACTTTTACTTGTAATTTCTTATACGTTATTTAATTGAGAAAAAGGGTGGATTCTCGTTACAATTTCAAAAGTCGAATTATATAAGTTTATGTTTAAAATTTAAATATGCCATATCATTCAACTCCGTGTCCGTTCGATAAGCATTGTGTAACAGAGGCCTTCGATTTCCTCGCTCGCAACTTGAACCAAAAACCTCCGTCTGGCCGCATGGGAAATGCTTTCTTCAATACTAGCGGAATTCTAGTTTTAACGTCAGGTTCGACATCGCAGCGCCAAAGTAGATAAAACAGCATAATTTTTGCTTCCATTAGGGCGAACCTATTACCTATGCAGATTCTGGGCCCGATACCAAATGGCATATAGACTGAGCTGTCTACATTGCCGTTAAAAAATCTGTCTGGATCGAACTTCTCTGGATGTGGATAATACTTTGCATCACGATGCAGAGAAAAATGCGGGAACCATATGCTATCCCCAGGCTTTATCGTGATCGGTTCGCCATCCGGAGTCGCTGGTGGTAATTTAGTCTCTTTAATGCATTTTCTGTCCAGGAAAACTGCTATTGGATACATTCTGAGAGATTCGTTTACCACGGCGTTCAAATATTTCATGCCATTGATGGCCTCGTAG